>NW_020438971.1:344863-354782 GCF_000699045.2 Agrilus planipennis | reverse complement strand
ATAATTAATATAATTATTAATAAGAAAATATTAAGATCTCTCGAAATAAGTTCAATACATTTTGATTTCTCATTTAATAAAAGAGAAATTTAATTAAAATTTAAAGAAATGATAAAAAAGTAATCGTACCTTTCCAATTTGGTATATAGTGTCCATTATTTAGAATGAGCAATTCTGGAATAACGACATTGTTGTGTCCACTTCTTTTGTTAACAGCCCGAAACACTCAGAGAATACTTTGTAGACGAATAGTTCGAAGTGCTAAAACAATAGCGATTTTAGAGAAAAATGAGAAGTTCGTATTTTCATTAGCATTTGAAATCGGCGCTTTTATTAAAAAATATTTTTACTTAAAAGAACTACTATATACTATATATTCACCTACATCACATTAAAAAGAGACTTTTTCCCCTTTTCCATGTTGAGAATTTTTCTTTAAGATCTGATTATTGTAATTGTTTGATAATGCTCATCCAAAGCTGAAATATACAGAATATGTGGTACAGATTAAAATTATATTTTCAAAAAGGCTTAAATATACATCAGGTAAATAGTAATAAGTAATTATGGTAAAAGCACTATTATTTTTATTACTGATATAATTGAACTGATAAAGGAAAAAAATAATAATTTCTATCGTTATCATGTGGTGAGTTGAGAGCCAACAAGTCGTCCAAATCGATTCATATTTTGAAAAATATGACATGATATAGGAAAATCCGTACAATTTGCATAGAAATTATAAAATAACTCCAATAAATGCAGTTTAAAGCTTGTGGGGATGTTACGTTTAGAACTATTTTCAGAGAAGCAAGCGATAATAAAAATGACGCCAAAGAAATGTGTAATTTATATGTTCAGGTAACTTTTTGCTTTATCAGGGTTTTTTGCAGGGTTTAGCCTGTGCATTGATGAGTAATGAATTGAGTTAGGGCTTTTGTTTATAGATTTATAAAATATGAAAAAGCGGCTCAATATATTTGTATGAACTTTTGTATATTACGTTACATTTTTAGAAGATGATGCCGACCTTTGATGATTGTGTCTACTTAGATTATCTCATGCTCTGTTCTCAATTCTGCACGTATATAAAAAAAAGAAAATAAAATGTTAATGTTAATTTTAAGTCAACTAACAAATTTGGCAAAATTATTAAAAATAATAAAAACAAAATCGAAAATTTATAAAAATTAGGTGTTTATAAATTAAATTGCGGTTCCTGTAATAAATGTTACATTGGACAGTTGGAAATTCTTATTATTGCTTGTTAGAAACGTGTATTATATATTTAACTTTAAATTTCAAATACTATATAATTTGGAAAAAAAGGGCAAAATGCTTTCGAATTTTTAGAAACAAACAAAACTAACAAACTATAATACAGACTTGCTGTTAAATGACCAAATAGAATAAATAGTATACGTATCCATTATCTCCCCGACAATTAAAACTAAATAATTACGAATTTTTTGAATTTATCAGGTAAATATAATTTATTATTGTAATATTCCGACGTTTTACTGTAGATTATAAGCTTCTTTTGGGACAAGTCATTAGTGAGGAATGATATATTGTTCAATCCTCATCCTTCCCTGTGGAAGTTCATGATGTTGAAAGAGACATTGGAATAATAAATTATATTCACCTGATACGTTCAAGAAATTATTTAGAATTAAATTTTCACCCCTCTTCCTACTTTTACATACAAACTACCATAAAGGGAAGGGAAATTACCAGGGGGGTGGGCCAAAGTAAAGATTGTAACAAGAATAAAAATGTGAGGATTTAAAGTAATGACAAATATTTTAGAGAATATGATTAATTATTAGGCTGATAACGAAAATAAATTAAAGGGAAGTTAGGCAGGATTTAGAGGAAAGAGAAGGACGAGAGATGATGTAAATAATAATAGGTTAAAAGCAATGAAAGTTTAAATAAATTTACAGACAGGCAACGGCGAAGATAGAGATGTATGGAGGAGTATCAGCGGAATTTGATACTAATATGGGAGTAAGTCAGGGGTGTGCTTTCAGCTCCATGCTGTTTGATAAATTTATTGATGGTATTGGTAAGAAATGGATACGAAAGTAGGGAAGGACGGTGATAGCAAAAAATTAAAATAAGATCGTTAAAGTATGCAGATGGTATTACAATAACAGCTTGAAGAAATAAAAAATAAATTTAGAAAAAATATATATGCAAAATATTTACACACAAAAAACTAAGAGTTCTTTCGCCACAATTATGATTTCAATTTAGGAAAATAATATTATTTATAGAGATCCCACTTTGGAAATTATTATTAATTAATGGAGTACTTTAACAACGTTTTCTTTAAGATTATCATTGAGAGTAGTTACGGGCAAATGTCACACAATGACTACTCCAGGAATGCTGAGTGTGCAATGATACTAAGGGCAGAGTCTCACGACAGTACAATTGCTAGCATAAGTTTGTCCCAAAATAATTAGATGAACACTGAAGGGCAGACTCTCACAACAGTGCTCAAAACACTCGTAAAGAAATACTAATACGTTTACATCGAAATTATGGTCATAGCTTTATATTATGTGAATGAATTAATTCATCTTATATCGGTAAAGTTTAGTACATAATAAAAACTTAGTATCTAAATTTTAACATAAACATTACTCTGTGAGAAAACTCACCCGATTAGATTTATCTATATTTTTGAAACACAAATCACAAAAGCAACTATCCACGTTAACAGTTGACTAAATAATGTTGCGCAATTTTAATTTCTTTCTTTTCCTTGAGAGAAGAGATGATTCATTTATTTAATAATATTTGTATCGATAAACACATACTACGAAAGTACAAAAAAAAATGAATAGCGTCTTACAGTATTTATTTGGGTTTCCGGTTTACAACAAATAATACCGTGAGTAAGGATATAAAAAGGATGACAGGAAAAGCTGAAAAAGCAGGTAATTTTACATGAAAAGAGTTCGTAAATAAAGGGGGAAGATCGTATGTTTCTAAAAAATTCTACTGTCAGGGCGATAATTTTATAGGGGTTTGAGTAAAGTAAAAGTAAGATATTGTAAAATGGCGTCGGGAGCGGCAAAAAATACGCCAGGGTATACACGGAGAAGGGTGTATTAGGTATGGAAAATGATAGGTGGCCAAAGACATACATATCCAATAAAGGAAAGGAAAACAATCTTAAACAATAAGCCGTTTAAGTCGGGTCAGAACGTGTAGAAAGTATTACAGGAAGCAGACGTGGTAAAATTTTGTCAAATGATATGGGAGAGAAGGGAAGAGGTAGAAAATTTTTAGCAGAATTAGGAAAGGGTTAAATATATAACGAGATAGAAAGGTAGATAAGGAGTGGTATTTTGGATAGTATAAAGTAACGCCATATAGAAAGGGCTTTTGAAAACAGGTTATATGGGGATAGGTTTGTAGATTATGTGAAACAAAACAAGAGACGCTTGCCCATTTGTATGTTGTAAAGTGGTAATAGGGCTACAAAAAGATGAAATAAGAAGGTTCATGGATGAATGAAGAGGTGAAAGGGCAGAGGAGGATATATAAGAGAGTTAATAATTGAGAAATTAAGAGGCGAATTGTGTGAGAAAATGTGTGAGCTTTTTAAAGGGGTAGAGGCAATGATAAGAGAGTAAGCAGACGTAAATATGATAAAAGTTAGAGAGTAAATGAAACTACGGAGGGAGAAATTCAAATGTTGAGTTTGTAATTCCACGAGAATTTTTGTTAAAATAAAGTATGTAAGGTAAACTAAATGTAAGTGAAGAAATTACAAAAACCTGTAATACATAAAAAAATAATAAAACATTATTATTATTATTGTTATATAAACTGCCATGAAAGGAATGGTTTAAGGTAAAAAAAATTGAAAGTAGACCTAAAGGAAATGGTACTAGAGGACTTGGAGATAGAAAAGAATGTAGGGAAACAAGCAAAGGAGCAAAAAAAAGATTGAGGAGATTGGAAATTGAACTGGAAAATAGAAGAAGGGGAAGATAAAAAAACAAAGCCTGATGTTTTTTGGAATAGAGTTGGAGGAGAATAAAGAGAAGAGAGGGTTGGAAAGATTTATAGACGAGAATATAGGACTGAGGGTGGAAACAAAGAAGTACGGAAAAGTTAAAAAGGTACATGGGACAAAAATGGAGAAGTGGGAATAAAGCTACGTATGGTCAGAAACAATAGAATGCTGAGAGGAATGACTGTGGAAGAGAGAAGAATACAAAAAATGTTGTAACAGATGATGAAAAAGGAGAGAAAAAAGTGGATAAAAGGGTTAAAGTGGGGTACAAGGTGATCAGAGATGTTACATTTAAAATGCAAATACCAAATAAAGAATACCTATTTTTATCTTGCATTTAAATACTTTTTTGAGAAATGCATTTTGTATTTTATTTAANTTGATAGATTTCAATCACTAATGGGTTGGGGAACTGCTTTAATATCTTATCGTTTAGTAAAGTTCACAGGGTGTAACAGAAATAATTGTGGAGCTTGAAGGAGGTGACAGGGCACTATAAAACAAGAAAATTATTTAAATGTTTGTTATGTCCTAAATTCCACCGTTTTCGAGAATAACGTCGTTGAAAATGCAGGTAAATTCAAGTCCGGCTCTGATGACAAAGAAATACGACAACGCAACGTCGAGTTCAATGTTCAAACTGTTTATGCTACAGCCAGTTGTCTATTGTTTTAATGTTTAAACATTGTATTTAGTTAATCGATCGGCAGTTCAATTAACTAATTCAGAAATTCAGCATCAGACATTGGAATAGGTCGGTATGCCAATGTAGAACAGTTGTTGTAACAATGGGACATGTTACTTATTTATGGGTTTGAATCTTATCGTCGCTGTAGAAGGCGTAATTATTGATCCCCAAAATTATACACGCGAAACAGCAGTAGGGAACGTTAGCTCCTCTCATGCGATAGTAGAGAATAGATAGATAGACAATTTTTAAAGGCTGCATCCTTATCATTTGCAACGAGTGCAGATCTAGCTTGAAACTGATTTTCAGTTGCGAGTGGATTTGTGTCAGTAGTTTCATCAGTAAATAATTAATTTTAGAAATCATACTAACATTAATCGAAAAATGAATCAGTATATGAATACTGCATGAATAGAAATTAAAGGAACTGCAAAAAAGCTAAATTTTTTTGGCTGCAAATTTAGACAAAGAGCATCAGTATAAGGTAATATAAAATGCAATATAGTCATCGTTCTGTTGTTGGGAGCAATAGAACTGGATACAACTCTATTAGTGTTTTAGAAGGGCTTGTTGAAACATTGCAGAGAGTAAGTTTAATCAAAAGTGTATCTAGAATGGCGCATACTCTTGAGAGGAATAAAAATAATAGGTTGGCAAAAAGTTAGAAGGATCGTTTAGCGAAATGGAATTAAACTCGTTACAGTGAGACCGATAGGACAACGACACATTTTCACATCTTCTTAACTAATAGATGAGAATTGTTTTTTGCATGTCGTCTGAAACTAAATGACGTAAGAAAAACTTTACTAGACAAAGTAAAAAAGTTGCTTAGTTACGTTGCGTTTTTTTTATCCTGAAACGTTAGTACTATGTAAATACTTACAAAGAGTATTGGATTATCAAGGAATTCCACCAGAGGGCTTTTAGTTCATTTTTTTCTATTTACTACAGTGTATCCCTTATTGTATTAGTGGACACTCTAGTGTAGGCAACTCTACACGTACTAGAAAGGTATAAGGGGTGACAATTGCCTCCCCCCCAGCCTGTCATTGGACTCAATACATGTTCTATATCAGAACCAAAAAGTTATAGATGAATAATGTATATATGTATAATGCATGTGAAAAATGAGATACTTTATAACAAGGAATGGAGTCGGACATAGATATTCGCTAACATAAGCATTTTCAATGTATGGAGAAGGAAATGTACAAGATTTGCTAATAAACAATGGAACTTTTGTACAAGTAAATAAAATAACATTTAAAAGGTAGCTATGAATTTTGATTTGTTTTGTAAGTCGTTATTATAAAAAATATTCGCTAACATAAGCATTTTCAATGTATGGAGAAGGAAATGTACAAGATTTGCTAATAAACAATGGAACTTTTGTACACGTAAATAAAATAACATTTAAAATAATAAAAACAGATTATTTCTTGCGAAATTTTCCATTTTATTGTATTAAAGCCCGAACGCGCCTAGTGTTCGTGACTATACTGGTGACGTTATCGAAGATTCAAACGTTAAAGGCATCGAGCTTGGAGATAAAGCTCGCAGCGCAAAAAACATTTAATTGTATAAATATTGTAAAGTGACAAAATTCTCTGTATTACCGAATTAAAAATAAATTAAAAACTTACCTTACAAAGAAACGCTAAGATCCATTTCATCTCGAGATAATTCTGCAATAAAAAAGAAAAACAGGGGTTACAATTGAAATAAAAATTAGAAAAATACTTAAAATATATAAAAAACAATTAAATAATTCTTATAAAAGGTGCACTACTGCTAAGAATTATTCTTTTACGGAATAAAGGTACTTTGTTATTATAAAAAGGTTTCAAAACAAAGCGAAACATGTTTCATTAATTGTTTGTTATAATTAATTAGTTTATTCACATTTACAAATACATGGGTACAAGTGAAATTTTCTTGTAATCGATATTATACTTATAACCCAAACATATTCTTATGAATATATATATATTTATTTGTAAGTACAAAACTACATTTTTCTTTAAAATTTTGAATAAAATCTAGTCAAGAATTAAAAATTCTATTGTATATTTCGACAAACATCAAATTTTATCATAAAATATTGAATATCCACACACGCAAGGTTTTTTAAAGGACAATGTATAGAGGTGACGATTACAATTACCTTCACAGAGATAACGAAACACAAGTACATACCAGCTAATAATATATTGCAGGAGAGTTAATTTTTGGGCAATGTATAAAAAAAGCTGTTCAGAATTTAATTTAGCGTAAATTCCGGAATTAGAACTAATAATATAACTACGCTCAAATAAAATTTCATGAAGGTGTCTTTAAATTGAAAAATGGAGATTTGTTTGAACATTTTGATATCAACTTGCGTTAGTTTGTTAATCCAGGTGAAAATTTTTTTGTACCTAATATAATATAAACTTTACTTTATAATGTAGGAATCTGTGCAATACCATGCGGACGACCGGGTATTCCCGTCGATGCAATATTTTTTTCTGTTAGGCATAAGAAGTTGGTCAAATATAGGCCACACACAATACCAATAAACTTTATTTTGTATTTCTTGTTAATTTTGAAAACAGAATTAGGTCAATTTTTATTTTGACGTTTCGGCTCCTTGGTTTTGGGCCATTTTCAGAACTATGTAATTAGAACATACAAAGGTTCTGAAGATGGCCCAAAACCAAGGAGCTGAAACGCCAAAATAAATATTGACTAAGAATCCATTAAGTTGTCTGCTTTACAAAACCCGATCACTAAGAAAAACATTTTAATTTATACTCACAGCAGACGTTAAGAAAGAAACAGAATTAGGTATAATTAGTTTTAGTACATTATCACAACAACCTGTCTCTAACTGGCGGTTAACTTAGAATATTAACAAATTTTTGATTACATCTAATTGATACGCTGTTTTCAAAATAAAAAGCTCTTTATTACCCATTAAGTACAAATCACATCTGGTTTATTATTACATTTTATCTCTTACAAAAGACAATAAAGAAAATATATCTGTAGTATTTGTTTTTAGTAGACTAGCAACCACACTAAAGCAAACAATGGCACATATTCCTCTTTATCATAATATTTTTAAAATGCTACTATTATTTTATAACATATAAAAGCTAAAAACGAAGAGACTGAATGGTAACATCTTATTAAATACATTCAGATCCCTCTATTCTGAATGCAGTAAAAATGAGATACTTGAAGAAGGGAAAATGGGGACAATGTGGAACTGGTTCAATCATCTTTAGGTCGTTGTCTACTGTTAATTTCCCTTTGACGAATACTTTCTTTTAACTGAGCCAGTTTTAGTCTCATCATTAACTGCCTTGACTGCCACAACCAACTTCCCTAAAAAGATTATTTCACTATTACTACAATACAGCAAGAAGTAAATGATCTTAGCTTTTAAACAATGCAAATAAACTTACGACCATTAGCATACAATTTAGCAAAATTGGCATAGAAAATACCACCGAAATAAACAGACCACTACTATCAAAGTACTGTTGCCTTGAAAATATCTTCCAATTGTTTGCAGCAATTTCATTTATTTGTTCTGAGAAATACACTAGTAGTACTAAAAAAGAAAAGGCATCATTATTGACTGGGAAACATTCAATTGAAATTGAGCACCTACATAAACAGAAAAATAAAACAGCTTGAAACGTGCCATACTGTCTTGTATAAACTGCCATAAATGTGATTGAAATGTGAAAAATTATTAATGCAATTAACCACGGATCCTTCCAATCAATCTAGGCAAAAATAAATTTCATTATTGTGTTTGGTATATTTTATAGTTATACTTACACTTAATAAAAACTTAATAAACCCATCTATTTCATTTATTTCCATGTAAGTATGTCCAGTCATTTTATTGTTTTGAGTTATATTTACTTTGCCTAAAAGTGGAAAACATAACCTATTACTGCTTATCAATATATTTATTTTTTTATTGGTCAAATAATTTTGTTCTTGGACTAAACTTAGTCCACCAACATTACTCCTTTTAAATTGATAGTGATTATGGCGCCATCTATATGTCCCAGTAAAGATTAAGGAAATATTAATTTTCTTTTTAATTTGTTGTAATACATTTGTTAATAAAAATATAGTAAGCACTTAGCAATTAATTAAAAACAAAGAGCAGGATTGTGAAGTTTGCTTATTATTTTGTAAATATAAATAATTAAAAAGCTTACAATTCAAGTATATTTAAGCACGTACAATTTTTATATTAAAAGATAAACAACTAAGTGATAGTTTCTCCAGTTCAATTAAATCTGTTTTATAAGAATAATTCTGTGTCTAAAAAATCAAGTTTCATTTTTCATTAAATAAGCATTTCAAATTTAAATAAAGTAATTTGCAATTATCAGAGCGGCTATTAGCTTATCAGAAACATTAAAAAGTGTATTTAATGTGATACTGTGGAGATTTGTTAAAGAATTTTAATAAATTATGGTTGCTTTACATAATAAGGAATATTTAACAATGAAACCAAAATTTGGGATTAAAGTTTATTTTGAAATGTTATGAAGTAAAAATTATCTTTTATCGGTAATAAGGGCAATCAATTTTTAAAACTACCCATTAAGTAAGTACAAATTTTGTTGTATATAGACTATTATCATTTTTAATTTCTAAAGAGAACATTATGTAAAAGAAGAATAAATTATTAATAATTTTGTGTAGGAATGAAGTTTAAAGTGCCTTTCTAATTTCTATGAAAGTAGGACATAAAAGTGGAAATAAACAAATGGCATTCAAGTTTATTAAAAGAATTTATTTTTCATGTTTATAAAAAAAGACTACCTACAATTATTTTAAGGCTTAGCTAATAACTCATATTTTCTAATAAATAAAGTATTCTTAGAATCGTGTTTTTAAGTAAGTAGTCCTTATATAAATAAAACGAAAAGTAAAAAAATGTCGAGTGTTTTTTGTATGGAAGTGTTCCTATACTACAACATTACTTTTAATTATTTATCGATTGGACCACTACGTTTATGAAAGAAATTCATTCTTTTGCAATGAAATTAGTTTCATGTTAGGAATATTTAGACGAATCCATTTTTTTTAAATATATATACTTATTTCTCCTTTTTAACACGGCCATACGTGTTAAGTTTTTTGATGTGTTCTACATGTTCCTCAATAGCAGGATACCAATA
>NW_020438971.1:332036-339281 GCF_000699045.2 Agrilus planipennis | reverse complement strand
GTATTTCACCTTTTATGAGACTTCTTGGAATACTTGTAAACTAACTAATTGCATCATTCAAATAATTTATTTCACTGTGCAGACTCCAACAGCCGAATAAATTTTTATAGTGAAGGTAATTCTCACTAAAAATAAAGCTAGATGAATCTTCCATTTGCTTTTCGTTTTATATTTTGTTTTTTGCATTACCATGTTGTATAATATTATATGTACTAAGAGTACTTTATTAAAAAAAAAAAAACGTCTGGCGTGAAACGTAATATTAATCGCGTAATAATTTAGTTGTTGGTTTAAATATAATCAAATATTTTAAATTACTCAATGAAACTTTGGACAGTAGTTATGCTGAACTAAAAGACGGACGGATAGACAGACATACGAGTGATCCTACAAGGGTTCCGTTTTTCATTCGGTTGTACGGAACCCTAAAAACCAATATGTACATTGTAGTTGAAAAAAAAAATAACATGTTCTCCCATATATTCAAACTGCAAATGTAAATTTCTACGCACGATATATAAGCAAGTCGGATTAAGATTTATAAGATTTGTATATATGTTTAAGTTTATTGTATTATTCCACCTGTGTGGCGAAATAATTGCTATGGATTCGTCATCATAGTTATCTAAGTTTACTTTTGTTCCTTTTTGCTTCTAATCCTGGTTCTAATATGTCTTTAGTACCTATCTAGTTAGCCGTTCATGTCTGAGAAGGTGTCCTACCAACCTATCTGGCCTATTCCTTATTGAGTTCTATTGCGTCCTCTGTTCTTCTACGCCGTGCCCATCATCCGCGTTTCCCCCTTTTATTGGTTCGTGCTCCAGTTATATTTTTAAGAATCTGTTTGGAATTTCCGAATTAACTTCTTCTAGAACTCTTTCCATCTTCAATTATCTGACTCCCTGAATATCGAAAATAGGCGTCTCCTCCTACTTTTACATTAGTTCTAACTCTAAATTTACATCCCTTATATACTTACTATTATTTTTGGATTAACAAAAAAGAAAATGTTTTGTAACAAATAGATTGTTGTGTTTTTCTGTTAAATGAAGTTACAGGATGTGAGGATTTCAGCCAACAGCTGTCGTTATCAACTTCCTGTCTAGGAAAAGAGTTATTATTTTGTAGTTTCAAGATGAAAAGTTTCTGTCACAAAAAAGTACGGAAAACGCACTTATAGTTAGAATAGGAACTAACTAACGAGTAGATACATACTTGAAAAACAAACGTATTTTTGTATATAAATATAAGCAAGTATGTATGTAAGTATATGTATTTCGACTTTTTTTTTAAAAAATCTGGGCAATTGTCATTAGATATATTTCGAAAATTTATCTCAAATGTTTCCTAGGTTGTTTTGGTTATATATTCATATAAGTTACAAAACAGATATATTTATATAAGAATCTAAGAATGGAATATTTTCGTGATAACAANATCGTGTTTTTAAGTAAGTAGTCCTTATATAAATAAAACGAAAAGTAAAAAAATGTCGAGTGTTTTTTGTATGGAAGTGTTCCTATACTACAACATTACTTTTAATTATTTATCGATTGGACCACTACGTTTATGAAAGAAATTCATTCTTTTGCAATGAAATTAGTTTCATGTTAGGAATATTTAGACGAATCCATTTTTTTTAAATATATATACTTATTTCTCCTTTTTAACACGGCCATACGTGTTAAGTTTTTTGATGTGTTCTACATGTTCCTCAATAGCAGGATACCAATCATTACCGGTATAATCAATTTCGGGAAGTTCTCCGCCATAATTCTTTGGTAAATGAGACGGCGCCAAATGCTGGTGTAAGGATGGCATTTTGTCTCCATGGAAGTACATCTTTAAAATGAAGAGTAAATTAATGAAGATTGAAAAAATAAGCTCAAAAACGTTAAAATCTATAAACTTTTGTTTTCATTGTAATGTTAATTTCATTTTTATTGGTTCTAGAAATAAATAGGAGTGAAACACGTGTTTATAATACATTTTCTAGAATTTCCGTTCGAGATATTCCAAAAAACTGAAATTATATATTTTTAAGCTTCTTGAGCTTGCATTGAGGAAATTTGTGGATTCATAATATGATTATAATTATAAATCAAAATTTTATGGCAAATGGCAAAGCTTTTAAAACTTTAGAATAATATTTATTTAGGGCAAATTTCTTTGATCTCGCATTTCTTTTAGTCTTTTAGAATCGGAAACAATGTACATTTGTAGTAGTGCCAGAATAAAATATATGCAACATCGAAACTTTAAGTGATAAGGTTGGTTTTGCTAGTATAAGTTTTTGTAAAAGAAAAAGAGACATACCCTTGACTTTAGCTTTTCCTTTATGAAAGGTTTAAACATGCTCCATACAGCTTTAAAGATGAAGGGTTGTTTGACCATATGCACCTCCTTAAGTCTTAAAGGCATTGCTTGCTGAATGAATGACAGTAATCTCATGCTGAAGGTAATACTCAAAGCTGCAACTTGTTTATAAGAGAGACCTTCGAAATCCATTATCACAACTACACCCCGAACTTGGGTTTCCGGTTCCAAAATTGCAGCTTCATGAATCAAATAAAATAGCCGGAACAACTGGTCAGCAGTGACTTTGGAAGTGTTCCAGGTGCCTAAAAATAGAATAATTGTCTATTAATGAAAATTTTGTCAAAATTCCATTCAAAGGTTAAGTATGGTATTTAAAATCGCGATGCAATATTTAATTTGTTATTAAAGTCGATTAAAAATACAGACAAACTTCCGTACTTCAGGTCTCCTAAATGCAACCAGTTTTGTTCGAGCTAGAGAAAATTCGAATCAAGGAAAACTTGTGCTTTACCGTCAAACTTTTTATTTTAGTTATCGCCTATACGATGTCAAACAATACGAATACTTCGTGTCTTTTTCTGCAGTAACAATATGACCCTAAATTAAACGTTCTTTTTTTAATGTTCTCTATAATATAATATTGACTGTCACTATAAACATTTATGGTGGTAATAATTCCATTCAAAGCATCAATTATCGTTGAGGTTGATTTTTCCGAAGAAAATTGGTAGAAATTCTAGTTAAAGAGAGTTCGGAATAAATGTAAAACAGTATGTGTGCCAAGGGAAAAAAAAATTTGAGTTAGAAAAAATTTTGCGTCACAGAAGTTCGACTGCAATAAAGTATATTTTCATGCTCAATTTTTTGGAAGTGTGCTTTGTAAAAATTAATGTTTTAAGTATTATGCAAAGTGGCTAATAAATCAATTCCACAAAATGTATAAATTGTTTGCAACTTTTATGACTTTGGGATACAATTTCAAACTTATGCGGTTGATAATGAAAGTTTTAAATGTTAATTACATATTATTATGATTGTCGATATGTAATAGATAAATCATTAAAATAATTTTTTGTCTGTCCCCATAAGAAAACAACTTTAAATACCGCGTAATTATTTCAAACATTTTTTTGTAGTATTTAGACGTAGTATTTAATTAGAATGCACCTTTCTTGGCTTTGTTTTAATTTTTCACACACCAGAAGGTAAATGCAATAATATTAATAATAGCAATTTAAAAATAAGAATGCAAGAAAACGCAATAGCGTTTGTTTTAAATATTGAGTTAATTATCTCATAAAAAGTGGAATATTAATAAATAAAAAAAAGACTTTAGCAATTACTACATACACACCTCCACAATTAACAATTAACACCCGTCGTCCTTTGTGATCTCTGTCTTTCAATACATTCACTACATTATGATTCACAAATGCGTCTTTTTCATCCTCTGGCAGAAGATTATCCAAAAGGGCTTTATTGTTTTCTTTAAAATCAGCAATACGTTTCATCTGTAATAAAAATCGTTAGATACATAAGTATGTGCCAAAAAACAAAACTCAAACAATTTACTCTATTTTCCCATTATTAATAATCAATTGTTTAATCGAAGCCAATTTGGGTTTAAAAGTAATTTTTTTATTTAGTAAAAAAAACTTATTTTTATACAATTGCGAGTTATTTTAAACTAACTAATGCGTACTTTTTCAAAAAAGGAAATCCATCTGCTTTGATGATTACTGAATTCAAAAACTAGTCTTGAGAAATTCCAACAATTTAGGGCGTACCTTCGGCGGATTTTTTAATAATAATTAACTGGTTGTTTTCCAATTTGGCTTTGATTGTACAATTTTCTAATAATTTATTGTAACAGTCGTTTTTTACTTTACGAAAATTCATTATAAATAAATTAGCTTGGCTTAGTTTTCACCATTTAATTTCAAATTCTTAACAATCACTTCACCCTACAAAGGCATATGTTCAGAAGACGCAATGATTTCCCATTTTAACGAATTACGTATTCCTAAGATGCCGTTGTAGGGTGAAGCAATTGTTAAGAATTTAATATTAAGTGGTGGAATTTATGCTGAGCTTATTTATTCATCTTATTAAAAAAATTGTGAGTTTTTTGTTTAAAGACAAATTATATAAACAACAATTTATGTTATATTCTATTTATCGTTGTTAGACAGTAATTATCTTTATGTTTTTATAAATTGTGAAAGTCAGTGCTACAAGTATTACTAAAAATTATTGTATGTTTCAATAACAATTATTTGTAGGTACTCCCACCTGTTTACACAGAGTTATTTGAAAAAATTACTATATTTGTATTATAACCAAATTGTTTGAAGATGACTGCATGTTGCGTAACTAAAACTAATTGAAAATTGCAATAATATTATTTCATGTGTAAAACAATTTTATTGTTGCTTGGGGTAATTTGACAAAAGCAATATTGCATGCCTAAGCTAGTTTGCTTGTCGTTAAGCAAATCTTGATGACATCCATATTTTTATGCATGTATGAATATATTATTTTTAAGTAAAAAGAAAGGAAGAATGTCAATTGTTTTCTGCCTATCATTTTTGTTTGCTTTAAATGCAACTTAATTGTCACCTTGTTCTTTATTTATCTTTTGTTAAATAACGGCAAGGTGTTTAATAGTCACGGCAACTTTTACAATGATCAATGAGTTAATTATTAGATATTGTTAATATACGACAAATAGCAGTTGTGGGAAGAAGGCAAATAAACAAATTATTTTAAATGAAAATGGAAACCAAAATTCTTGTTGCCATTTAACTTTCGAACATAACAATGCAACGAAAACTTTCTTTCTAATAGTGAGGTGTTTTTCTTACACATCCTTCTAAAATATTTGTTTAAATCTTTGTTTATCAGTACGTTTAGGTACTTACAGATCTTTTAAAACAATACAATTTAGAGTAATAAAGAAATAATAGTGATAAAAATTTTGAAGAACTGACACCAAAGTTCGTTTAAATGTAGAGCATTGTACTAAATATTGACATATGAAAATAACTTTGCTTTTATAGATAATATGGATTATTAATCGATAAGTACGTGATCTCGATGATATTACGCGTGATGTAAAGTACAAAAATCCAATTATCAACCTGCATTCTCGTGTAAGATAAACAGCGTTGTTCTACTTATTAACCAAAGTAAATTCCTTTGTTTCTGTTTTTCTTACCAATTCGTATGCACTTTTGGCGTAGAATTTGCAGGGCCTTAAGAAAATTAAAAGAAATTCATCATCATCTCGGAAATAAATGGTGTCGTCATTTTTCAAAAGTTCTCGCAGTTCTTCGATCGCTTTCTGTACGATTTCCGGTGTTTCTCTCAGTTCTTTTAAAGCAAGTTCTTTTGCTTCGGGGGATAATGGACCAAGTTCCAACTCGAAAGGATTACCTTTAGTCATCTAGTACATTAATAAATAATTAGCCTTTTATACATTTGTTTTAGTATATCGCCTAAATTTTATTGTGATAGTAATTGTACATCAACAGATTCCGATAAATTCAAAGGCTATCTAAAAGATAACTTTGTTTTCTGAAAGCTAACAAAATTTTCTTCTTGAATTTACTTTATTAATTATTTGGTAAACACATTTTTGGTCAATTTGTTTTGAATGAATTTCTAGGTCAGCAAATATGAAATGTTATCATCGAAAGATACTTTTGCGATTAATTTATTGAACTCAAACTTCTTTTTATGTGGTTGATAAGAACAATAATAACTTATCACTTATAAATCAGTTTTGTTGTCAAGGGGTTTTCATTAGAATTGTCTGAATAAAGAAAATTTAATTGATTAGTTTTCCTTTTAAAGAAAGTTTCAATTTTGTTTTTGATTGCAATTTTTTTGTATGTAATTAGGTAAAAAATTACCTTATTAGTTTTTGCTTAATTAATGAATGTACGTAAATCATAAAACCTATGACAGTACTTTATGTCTAGTTATACTTGTTAACTAAAAAAGTATGCCACTCAAACTAAAGTGGAATATTACCACAATTTGGTTCTTTACGTAAATCTATTGAACTAAGTTTCGGAAAAAAGCAACAATAAATAGCAATTTGAATTTAAAATCATGCAATGACGAACACAGTCAATTTTGCATGTGCTTCCTTCACTTTTAACTACAATTACAACTACATAGAGACGGAACTGAAAATTGTCCAAAAAAATCGAAAAAACTAAAACAATATAACATTAATCCCAATATTTATATGTAGGTACATAACTGCCAAAGGGTGTGGTGCGGTATCTTTTTTAAACAATTATTAAATTATTCTATTTGTTCAAATACATACTAATCTTAAGAATGCTTTATCGATAAGAATAGAATTTAATGTTTATGCTGAAAGCTTTTGTTCTTAATTTTTAATAAAATTTGACTTACCTTTAGGTAATCAATTGAAAACGTTGGTGTTAATTTCACAATTCAATGATGGTCTGTGATTGTTCGACGTTTAGTGTAATACAATCAAATTGTTTATGATAGTGGAGTGGAAAAAATGTCAACATCCAACCACCAGTCGACACTTTATGCCAATGAACAAAACGCATTAGTCAAACAATCTTTATACATATATTTTCTTTCGTCTCATTATCTATATTATACTTTGTTCGATTCAAAGTTCAGATTTAAAACTCTTTCATAAGTTTTAGTTCGATCGACTTATCTTTAAGTAAGTCAGAGTTGGCGGATACATGTAGATACATAGATATATATGGATATGCGTAATGAATGTGAAGGATCAAGGGTCATCGAAAAACTTAAATTCTCACACAATAGCTGATTAGAAATTTATCGATAAGATAATTATTTAATTTAATCTTTTACCTAATTTTGTATTTACTATGTTAAATTATATTGTTTGTTTCAATAACAATTATT
>NW_020438971.1:326267-329820 GCF_000699045.2 Agrilus planipennis | reverse complement strand
TGTAAATGGTTATTTTGAGGAGCTTGACGAATCAGTCTATTGAGATGGCATTAATAGACTGGAACACCGCTATGAGAAATGTATCAGCCTTGGAGGAGATTATGTTGAGAAATAAAAAAAAAAAATTTTTAAAAACCTTGTTTTTCTTGGTCAGGCCGGAAACTTATCAATCCACCCTCGTAGATCTAACTATTGGCATTACAATAAAAAGAGTAAGTTTACGTTCTATCTACAAGCCATTAACAACAAATAAGTACGTTACAGCAAAATAAAATCCAATGAAAATAAAAATTATTTTTTGTTCCTTGTTGATACAATATTATTTCGTGGCTCGTTAAATATGATTTTGTATACACAGATAAGGCAAAAGGTTCACCGAGCATATTAATAAACCATGTTTATCTGAAAATATCGCCTACTTCTCGAAAAACTGTTCTAAACTAGACGAATTCTCAAAATTTTTTGGTCCAAACGCCTCTCAAATTCTTTAAGTTTTATATATTGGACCTACATTAGGTACTTTATTATTTATATGAAAGGTTGGATGAAAGTATTTGTGCTAATTTTCCTATATCTGTCAAATGATAATGCTGCCCTTTTATGATCGCATGTAATAGAATAACGTTTGTAATCAGTAGTGAATAATTAACTTTTGGTAAGCAGCATTAGCAGTAAACGAAAAAGCTGACTTTTTAAGTAAAATTTAAGAGTGATTTTGCTGACTTTACACCGCAACACAAGTACTTATTATTTGATTATCGCTTAATTGTTGCTACTTAAAATTAAAATTAGTTTACGTAAATGAAATTTGTATAGACTCTGATGATAGAATGGCGTATTTTACATACGCACAACCACTACTTCTTCGTTCTGACTCATTCGTTTTTGTCACGAACAATTTTATCATTTCTAATTTTGTATCAGCAAAACGTGTATTGAAATTTGCTCGTAATTCGATCAAAGTACATTCCACTTAAAAGTTAAAATGTAGGTACACATATCAGTCTTTATCTACGAAAATTTTGTCTACTTCATGATTTATTATTATTTAATCGTAAGTAGTTACTGGTAGGTAGGTACGTGAAAAATTAATTTCATTTTTTGATGGAAGGAAAATTTTTCGACAAGCTGTCTAGAGATAAGTTAGTGAAAAAACATATGGGTGCAAGTTTAAACTATTTGAATACAAAAGATGCTCAAGTGATTGTAATTTTTATGAACTGTAGAATAAGATGTTAAAAACAGATAGAATAATCAGAATTAAATAAAAAAGGATAGCAGTAACAAACTTACTTGCGAAACTTTATGAATTAAACAATCTGTTTCCTAACAAGATAATCACTGTAGTTCCTGCATCAACATGCATGTTTACGTAATTAGCTATCATTGCCTATGAATTGTTTGAGTTAATTGTTTATGATAATTGCATTAAAGATTATAGAATGTTCGTTTGTAAGAAATAACGTTCCATGTAATTCCAGGGTATTAGACTAGGATATGTACGAAAAATATGACACGGTCATATTCTATTTTGAAGGCGCTAAGAATTAGAAATGATATTAACAAAAGATAACGAAATACAGCACAATTAGTGACATAAATCTTCAAATTTTTGAAATTGTTTTTTATATAATTTTATCAATAGTTTTATTGACACCTATTAACTTATAATTAAAATTTCACGATTTTAACAGTAAGAAGTTATTAAATTATAAGTAGGTACTTCTGTTGTTGTGGTTGTTCGGGCTTTCTGGGCGTCGTCTTCCAAGGTTTATCAGCCAGAAAGCCCGAACAATCACGACAACATTAACGATGGCCGCGAAAGCCTGAACCATATATAAGTATTGTACTTCTGTTCATTATTTAAAGCCGTAATATTAATGTTAAAGTCTTTATGTGCGACTGCTAATCTTAGGTCTTTAGTAAATAATACTCAAATTCCTATTTGGTGAGGTTCAACAAAATTTTTAAAAAGTATAAAGTTAAGGCGTGTTTATGCAGACGCAGTTAAATGTCATACCTTGGGGGAGTTATTGTATTTTAATTAACGTGGTGATTCCTATACCTTAGGGTTTATCCACCAGTTAGTTACACTCAATCAGAGCGCGGTGGCCGAAGTAGCCGTTTTCAGTTTCTCCTAGGAGGTGGTAAGAAGGGCTTCTAAAACCCTCTGAAGCGGGTAAGACCTTGCTAACCTCTACCAGGTTTAACAGGCTTGGTACCCAAGTGATTATATGCTGGGGATCGCCTCAGATAAATCATGTCGGGTTCAAGGGATCGCCACTTTCCCCTCACCCTTGACAGTCGTGCCAGCCGGGCTATCCCGACCTCCTTTAATGGCACCTCTTCCTACGTTTAGTGGGATGAATTGTGGGCAATTGGTCTATCGTGTGTGAATACCACTGGGAATTCTCGTACCGACTACGACTCTGTCCGGTCCCCTATACATCCATCCCCAAACATTAACGCTCAGTGCTTCACGAACAATATTTCTTAGTAGAATTGTACTTATTGAAAGAGACTGATGTTTTTTAATATTTATGTCATCATCATCATAAAATCGTCAGTCCTAAGAATGGTTGGACACACACCTCCGCTCTTTCGTATCCTGAGCTAAACTTCGCATTTTCTTACAACTAGAACATCCCACATCCTTAACTATTTGCGAACAGTAATCTAATTTAGGTCTACCTCTACTCCTCTTAACTCCTGTTTCTGCCTCTAATATGTCTGTGACTAGACCTTCATGCGTTCATGCCTGAGAAGGTGTCCTAACCACCTATCTCGCCTCTTTTTTATTGACTTCCATAGAGTCCTCTGTACTCCTATCCTTCCTAATACCTTTGATATTTATGTACCGAACGAAAAAATTAGTTTAGTTTAATTTACGTACAAGCACGCGTTAGAAAGGATGTAAACATTTTTTGAAAGAGGCTCGTTTCTGTTGAGAACTTTCTGAGCTTTGAACTGTAGATCGGGTATTAGGACAAGATGAATGTGTTATTTTTTCTAATGTAATGAAATATAAAAACTATTTTCACTATTCCATGAATCAAAAACACTGTTCATTGTTTAAGGCTATAATAAAATAATAATAATAATAATATTAAGGAATGGGATAATACAGCTGGTTAATTTGCCTAATCATCGCAAGTAATTATAAAAGTAATATTCAGTTGGTGAAAACTACTTTGCAATTTGTGGTACATAATTTATTGGATTACGAAAAATACTTTTGCGGTCTTTATGTTAATCCTATCTGTTTGCGCAAGTTTCAAGATATCCAAATCAAATGGAAAAAACGGAATCATTTTGAATTAAATAAGGGACCATCCATAAATTACGTCACACAAATTTTATGATTTGTTAACCCCCATCCTTGTTGCAGGTGGTCACGTTTGTGACACCTCCTCACCCCGCGGTGTGACCTCACATATTTTTCAATTTTATATTTAGAAATAATTAAATTAAAGCAAAAATTTTATGAGAAAATTGATAGAGTTGGCCTCTACTATATGAAAGTTGATCATAATGATATTTGGTAAAAAAACAC
>NW_020438971.1:321344-325056 GCF_000699045.2 Agrilus planipennis | reverse complement strand
GTGAATTGCTAATGTCATTAGGTACATAACAACAATATTGTCTTGGACTAAATTCCAGAAAGACAGTTATATTTTTAAGCTCACTTACACGATCTTTCAAATGAAAGAAAACCCATAATCCGTGAAACGGTTATAATAATACGGTTACTGCTATTTTTATTTTACAAAGAAGATAATATTCTGCGAAAACAATAGGAGGCAATTTTTTTAAATAATAATCAATAAATGCGATGTATTACATGGAATAATTTATAAGCGGATGTTTACTAGTAGCTTGATCTCATTGATCCTTCTTACAACTGAGAAACTATGAATTATTATTGTTGCGTATATATACCTATCTAGCATCCTAATACTGTAAAAAGTAGTAAAATATTACTACCCACATCAAAATTTTAACGATTAAAAATTGTAAGGTACTTAAATGGTGAAAATAATTTCTATGAGAATTTAACTCGAATTGAGATTCAGAAAAGTGAGTTAGGGTAGTAAAGCAGGCAATGATTTACCAATTACATGTTATTTTCTTGCTAAAGATCAGTACAATAAAATCCAGACTTCACTCCCCTGGTCCGTATACGGTCCCCATATTTCTATATCTATAATTTAAAATGGGTTACCCCTGTTAGCTATTATAGTTTGTTGAATAATTTTGAATGTACATCAGATATGTATATTTTACTGTTTGTATTAACTTTGTTTCATGCCAAAATTTATAAATATAATATTAACAAACACAGTCCACATAATGATAATAATATAAGAACTGGAGCTTTGGTTGTATACAAAAGCGTAACAAGAACGTAATAACCATACAGTGAATAAAATAGCATGTTAAGGCGTTTGTATTAAATAGGTGTACCACACCACTGCTGTAAAATTTTTGCACATTACCTTGTTTAGAAGTTATTAACACTAAAATGTCCCAGTTTTTACATTCCGCTTAATAGGGTTCCGTGTTTCAATTGGACGTGCAGAACCCTAACCCGAGAACTAACTTAACATTGTAGTTGAAAAAACATGTCTTCCCATACATTCAAACTGCAAGCTTACTATTTTCTGAATTTTTTCAAAATTTTAGGTGCAGTAGTTTCGAAGATAAAGGGGGAAAGGTCAATTTTCATCTATTATTATTAAATAACCTTAAAACTAGTTATTTTAAAATTATAAAAATATATATTTGTGACCCTTACAACAAGCTCTTTCATTTGATACGTCACACGCTGCAGTTTGCAAATTGTTTTTTTAAATTTCCTATTGTAACCCCAAAAATGACCCCCAATGTTAAAAATTAATTTATTTACGTTATGCGTCCGTATTTGGGTCACAGAAGTTCATATGTGTACTAAATTTCAACTTAGTCGATCCGGTAGATTCTGAGCAAATTGATTGTGACACACGGACAGACAGACACACAAGTGATCCTATAAGGGTTCCGTTTTTCATTCGAACGCACGGAACCCTAAAAAGTGTGAAAGACTAAGAATGTTTTATAAATATTATCAAAAATGTACATACTAGGCATTGTATAATTATCACATTTTTATAGAACAAAATTTAGCACAGGATTATTCGTAACTTAGTTCTTCTAGGTTCGCGTAATAGACGGTGTTTTCTCTTTTGCAATTTTCTACGTCTTTAAAATATCAAAATGGCTTTTTCTAATTTGTTTGTTGATTTCGAAACCATTGTATGTATTAGTAGCGAGGTTTTTATGTTTATAGGTTTTAAAAGCGTCATTTGTTTTGAAAAATATATTTTACAATCACCTTTGCTGTTGGTACGACATTATTTCTTACCCATTCTGTAAAGCAGGATTCTTCTACCAGTCTGTTCCCTGTACGGTGGGACGGTTATAATATTTGTAGTTCCCAATTCCTGCAGTTTCATTAAATTGACGCCTTCGAATATTTCAGGATTATTTTCTTTAAAATTATAATAATTTACAAACTAAAAACAAAAGAATACATTATGGATAAAATTTAAACTAGTAACTTTTTAATGAATAAACTTTCAATAACAAAACTACAAAGTGAACAGTAATTTTCGAAAATGAAGCAGTAACCTGTTATTTTATTTTCACTTTCTTACCACTTACCAGTTACGTAGTTAAAAGAAAACTACTGTCATAACTTTAAATTTCCTTTAAAAAGTGTAAAAGCTAATAAACGGCTGTAATAAATTCTAGAAATCATGAGAATTTTAAGTTCGTTCGCAATAGTTTATTAGCACATTAAAGTAATACGTGCTCAATGCAATTAGGCAATATTAAAACGTACCAATCTATGGGCTCTTTCTAAAACGAAATATCTTGCCCTCAAAAATCTTAAAAGGAAGGCATCGTCAGTTCTATGTGGCATACATTCTCCCCTTTCTGAAAAAGATACATAGTGTTTAAAAGTCTCTTACAACAATAGTCAATACGAACAAGAGGGTTTTAGATAATAGTTCAGGGAATAAAGATAAAAAAAGGAAAGGTCCTAGAAGGCTGGAGTTTTCTATAAATCGTCCTTTTGTGATTCTGAATATAATCCTTCGTCGGTACAAGTGCCTTTAAAGTGGGATTTCGCAAAAATCTCCTAAATGTTTATCGAAAAATTGTGGTTATCAGGTTTGCAGCTCAAGAAACAGCTGATAAAAGCATTATGTTACGTTTCTTCGTAAAACTAATGGCTTTCAAGAAAATTCTATTTAAAAAGTTGTAACGTTTATGCTTTTCGAGATACGTGTACTTACTAGCTTATCAACGAACTGGAGATGGAAATTTTGTAGCAGTTAGGAAGCACAAAAGAAAAGTTCGTATGAACTTTCCCTTACTTTTTTACACACATCAATGCTTTTATTCCCTGTATGTTATAAAATAGATATTCATTTAAAGCTAACTTTTACAGAATTATTCCTTAATTTTTCATAATATATATTAGTTATTTACATGGTAAATAAACCATTTAGCCGGTACATTATAAAAAGAACAATAAATTTTCATTTTATTAAAACGAAGAAAAGGGGAGGAGAGGCGAAAATAATAAGTGGCATCACCCTACATATAAACATACTACAAAAATAGTAATAAGATATATAGCAAAATGTCCATCACAGGACCTTGTAACATATAACGAGTTCCTCATTACAAACTCATATTTATTTATAGGTATATTTTTTATACATTGGAATATTGATTACTTCCGACATTTCCCTACATGTACAATATTTGTATAATACTCTTACGTAATTGATGGAGTTATTCTTCCAACTAGAAAAGCCCTTTAGTGTGGCAAAATAATTATTGGGCATTACTAACAAATTTTATTGTTTTTGAAAAAATAGTTAGAAGTATTAACAGCTTGGTAAAATTTGTTTTTAAAATATTAGCATTTCTTGTTTGAAACATAAACCATCTTAACAAAATAGAGTATTTGGTAAATAATAAAACAAGTAAATCTTAGGTACGGCAACATTTGGAAATATTTGATTTGTGAGAAAAAAAGGGATTATCCCAATTTACCATGGTGCGTCCCTCTTTTCTCGCAAATCAGGTTTTCCTTTTTCGTTAGTATATGTTACAGTATTTAAGATACTTACTCATGAAGTTTAAAGAAAACTTTAGAGAGATTTTCAACAAAACCTTACCATAAATCATGTCACGAAATTCTGCCAAAACTTGTACCCTTGTATCAGGATCTTCTCCGAGTTCTCTCCTGGCATATTCAAG
>NW_020438971.1:301413-317455 GCF_000699045.2 Agrilus planipennis | reverse complement strand
TTACTCACCCCTTATTAATGAAACAGGATTATAACAAGCAGGAAAAGTTAAAAGAAAATTAGCATTAAAAGAACCTTGGAAGCTATATTAATATCAATTTTATTGTAAATTTATTTGTTTCTTGGGCACGCAAATATAATGATTTGACTTCCGTGATGGAAGGTAAGTAATACTTACCAGTCGTAAAGTAAAAAAAAATGTAATGGATGGACCATAAAATATACAGTAATTTACTATGCAATTTTTGCTTATTAATGTACTGATTATTTATTAATCTTTACTAGTTGTTAATACATAACAATTTATACGAAGTTTATGTACATACCAACGTTTCTGTTGTATTTGTCCATGTACTGCAGTAAATATTGGACAATCAGAAAAACCTTTCAATAATATTGATAAGGAAATTATCAAAATGCAAATAGTCTCAATTATTTTGATACAAATGTGGGTTTTTATTCCGAAAATTTGAACTTTGTACTTTGATAACTAGCAATGGGCATTTGTTTGAATTTATAATTAGGAAAAACAAAGAAAACAATTTAAATATAATTATTTAAATAAGTAGAATTGATTAGATAAATATAAATAAATTCCACTTTCTTAAAGTCATATAGCTCATAAATTAATGAACACAAAAATACTTTTTTATTATTATGTGAGAGAATACAACAAAAATGTAAAAGCTGCCTCGCATCTGCATTTGTTTTATAAAAGTATGTTTATTTGGCGTTATTAGATTAGCATTTTTGTAGAGAAAGCCGCAACGTCGAAGGGTAGTAATGAATTAATGATTTATTTTCGGAATAAGGAACATTTGGTGTCATGGATGCTATAGGGCGTGTCTTTTCTGTTTTTATTAACAAATTACATTCAAAAGTTGGTAAAAATATTATTAAATACTGTAAATAAAAAACGGTTGACATTATGATGTTATGGCATGTACCTACCTATGTTAATATAACAGAAAAAAATGTTTCTTTAAATTATCAAATATTAGGCTTCGCTCGCGGGATCATCGACGACCGCATAAAACTAATTCTTTTATCCCTCGAGAATAGTACGTTTTGTCTTAATAAATGGTATCCCATGTCCTTTTCTGCACCCCTGACAATGTGTGTACAAAATTCCTTGACGGTCGGATGAGTAATTAAGGTGTAAAACAGTAGCAAACAAACTCTTATTCGTATTTAAAGAATTAGTTAGGATTATCAAGTATTCAAAATAAGAACTTACTATCCATTTCCAGCATTTTTGTTGTTTGTCTTTTTCCCTAATTGTAGGTAAGTAATCATAACAAGTAATTACGATTCTGACACGTCTTTTCTTTTTAAACCAATCTGCGACTGTATTTATTGGATTATCATAGTGAAGATGTTCCAAAAACAAAAAACCAACAACAATACTGCACTAATCAGCTATAGAAATAGCGTAGAACAACAAAATTTTTCTCAGCACAATCACGTTGCTTACCTACCGCACTGTTAATATATTGAATCAGTTGTCAGTTATAACGTGCAAGTACCTTAAGAAATAAAATCGTTCGAAAGTATCCATGCGGTAAGTAATAATGTGCCAAGGTAAGTGCAATTGGCCTGGTGCAGCTAACTCGTAGGAAAAATGCATTACGTGTAGAGTAAGAACTATCTCTTCCAGTTGCTACTAAAGCATTAAGTAACGCAAGTGGCGTTACTTGGAAATAACCGCGTTTTACTCGACGTTCTGTGAGCAAATTCAGGATGCATTTGTACCACAGTGAAATTTTCCTACGCTAACGTTCTGTATATGTATGATACAGAAACTTTAACATCATGCTTTCGAAATAAGTTAATAATTAAAAGATTTGTATAAAGAGCAACATGCAGTTGTAGAGCTGGAGTAACAACGTAGATAAGTAAATATAAGGAACGGAGTCAAGCAAGGATGCACATTGTCACCGGTACTTTTTAATCTATATCTGTCGAAGACGCGATCAACATCATTAAAGACAGTACAACTGCAGGGATAGATATAGAGGGGCAAAAGATTGATATGCTTCGATTTGTAGATGCTATATCGGTATTAGTATATAGCAAGGAGGAGTTAGAAATAGCTTTAAATAAAATGGAAGCGATATAGACAAAACAGTATTGTATGAAAATAAATAATAGTAAAACAAAAATACTGATATGCAAGGGAAGAGAAAGTAGGGAAAGATCGAATATAAAGATAGGAGACGAAAGATTAGAATAAGTGGCTGATTTTAGGTATCTAGGAAGTCAGATAAGTCAGGACGGAAGGAGTAGTAGGGATATAAAGCTTAGGGGAGAGCGCAGGGTTGAGTCGCCTTCAATAAAAAGAAGTCTTTCTATGCTTGTATTACAGGCGAATGATGAGGATACCGTGCATAGAAAAGGTTAGAAATAAAGAGGTATTAGAAACGATAAGAAAACAGAGGACTTTATGGAAGTCAATGAAAAATAGGCGAGATAGGTTGGTAGGACACCTTCTTAAGTATGAAGGTCTAGTCACATACATATTAGAGGTAGAAACAGTAGTTAAGGAGAGTAGAGGTAGACCTAGATTAGATTACTGTTTGCAAATAATTAAGGATGTGGGATGTTCTAGTTTCACGGAAATGCGAAGATTAGGTCAGGATAGGGAAGAGTGGAGGTGTGTGTCGAACCAGTTCTAGGACTGATAACCTTACGATGATGACGATAAAAAGTACTCACTCTTGATTACTACAAAACATAGTTCAATTAGAGGGCAGGTGTTTCACCGGCTTCTGATGTGGGAATTTTCAAAGCGAAAACGGACTACAAATAACTACAAATATAATGAGCGAAACACGTGCCCGCAAATTAAATGCGCGTAATCAGGGGTGAAACTTTCTTATTATTCCATTCACAACAGTCTCTTCTTTTCTATTCTTATTTTAGTTAATCTAGAAAAGAAGAATTCTGTTGTAAACCTTATTTGAAGAGAGAGTGAAGTTGGTTTGAGTTCTTATGTCTTCTGATTTCACCAACTCAATCTGAAATCGGAAATTTCTGGGCCGTTTTTAATTTTTTCGAAAATTAAAATTCTTCAAATGAATTCCTCAGAATAAAGCATCCTTTTAGGGGTAGCATTTAAAAATCATTAAACGCGTAATTTAATATTTGATTATTTGTCCTATATTAAGATTTGTTTTAAGAAAACGTAAAAACTTGTGTTTTATTACTAACTAAGAAGATTTTATATCAAAGTTAAAGTTGATGCACTCAAACTTTTAGTGACCATTTAACCTCCTTAGGGGTTAATTATTTAAAATTTCTTTCCTGGTTCATCTCTACATCTTCTAAAGAAGAAATTCTTAAAATTTAATATTTCTGTCTTCAGTGGTTTAGGTTGTAATACCTATATACTTACATAAGACAGTTCTGTGGCTAAATGACAGACAACGCACAGCTTAAATTACTGAAAATAGAAACACGAAATTCGAATAATGTGCTCTTTAAAGGGCGTAGAGGTATAATAAGACAGAACATTTGAAAAATCAATACCTGAGGGTGTCAATAAAGTTTATATCAAAAATCCACGCGGGCGAAGTTGTTCGTTTAGTACAAAGGTTTCAAAAAATAAAATGTTTTCTTGAATTCAGACAAAATAAGATCCTAGTTCAACTGCAAGAGTTTGCTTTTTCTTGAGGAACGGATTTAACTTAAACTTAATCTTTTTCATTGATCTCTTTCAAGCACTGTTCTTCCTTTTGTGTTTCATTCTCTAAGTCTTCGAATGCTGGTCGTTTCAAAATGTAACGGAATGCCTCTGATACTAAAATTAAAGACTTAATCACGCTAAAATCAGCGGAACACTAAGCAATAACATAAATTCTAAGTGTTCACATTACTTTCATACTTGAATACGTTGTATAGTAGTTACCCGCTTTCCCTAAAGACCATCGTACCCATAAATTAGTATCTTCGGTTGACATTTTCATTACTTAATTACCCATTACAGATGATTAAAAATTGTTGTTTGACTTATACATACGGTTACTATATTTGATAAAATCGTAATTTAAATATACTGACATAAAAACCTGAGTTTAATAAGTCATGTACAAACTTAAACTAAAAGGTTAAAAACTGAAATTACTCTTAATTTTCAATCCGATGGAATATTCCCTTCAAATTTGAACGGGATCACTATTACTGACAGCTACATGGATCGTATTTTAGGCTAGGGAAGGCAAGAGAAGAGGGGAATTTTTTCTAAATTACAGAGGTTCTTATGTTAATAAGACTTGAATTATTGAGGTTCTACTATATGATGTATTAACACTAAATATCGTAATAAATACAATAATAATGAAAGTAGAAGCAAAAATTTAGTACTTAATATTTACAAATCTTAACAATAAGGATCAATATGATGAAATAATTGCGGAGTCTAATGCTTAAGGAGATTGACAATATAGAAAAATTACATACGGCTGATTTATCGCAACTGTATTTAGTACCTAGTACCTACCTATAAAGTTGCTTTTGACACAATATCTACTAGTACTGGAATTACTATTACTACTGTCCTTCTTGACGACAAATATTTATTTAGATGCATAAAGATTGTGTTCAGTTATGTAAAATTTTTTTGACTTTTATGTTCTATTTCGAATTATTTATTAGTTAGTACTTGATTTAAGAACAGCAAAAAAGGAGTACGCTGCCCTTAAAATCTAAAGCAGAAACAAATAAATTTCAGATAGTTTCCTATTCGATGGTTAACTTACGGAAACAAATGTCGCCAGAGTAAGTGGGGAGAATTTTCCAATTGTAAAGTATATGGGCTTTTTCAACCTGGCCATATTCATTAGCATGGTTTTCTTAAATTCTAGGCTCCTTGGTACCCAGTCGCTAAAATAAATTCCTTGCAGGACGTCTCCGCTCTGAAATTGTTTAATTAATGCAAGAAATTAAATTATATTTGCACATATAATATTAATATATGAAAATTAAAATTAGGTGCTTAGGTATCTGAGAAATTTTAATTACCACAATTATTAAATTAATATAAAATTAATTTATCTCTAAATATAAAATTTGTTAGCTAATTAGTAACCAATAAATCAAAACTAATTATTTTAGGTACACCAATGTTATTCATTATCTACCTTTAAAGTAATTTCATTTCCATATGATGTATAAATCCCCAATTGGTAAACCATTGCACCCATGTATATAATTTGTCTGAAAAATCTGCTACTACGTAACGGTGCCTGAAATAAGTTAAACATTACTTTGATAATAATTGGTATAGCATGCGAAAGGTAACAGAAAGAAACTTGCCAATTTATTAAAGTTGCGATAATATTATAGTAATAAATTATTTATTACACTATTTCAATTGCTAACGATTTATGTAAAGATCTATTTACGATTATACTTACTTAAAGTATGTGGTTAGCTTACTAATTGTAAATAACATTCTTNAGTGCTGTAAAGTTTGCTTTTAATGAGGTCTAAAACGGTTGCATTAAATGTTGAAAGCATCGAAAATTTCATCTGTAATTGTAGCAATAATTTTTAAGCTACTAGCGGCTAACTCAACCCTATATGTAACTATGCATTTATTGCGTAATTACAAAATTTTAATGATACAAGTAAAAAAAATTATAAACGATATAATTTTCTTGATAGTTCAATTACATGTATTTGCTAACAGTCTCTAGATTACGAAAACTCAAAATGTAAATTACATAGTTATAAAATATTTATTACACTATTTCAATTGCTAACGATTTATGTAAAGATCTATTTACGATTATACTTACTTAAAGTATGTGGTTAGCTTACTAATTGTAAATAACATTCTTATCTTTATAGATCAATAAATGCATAAAATGAATTTATATTCACTATTAGATGGTATAACAAATCAAGTTTGTTCTGCAAGTAATAAAAAGGAACAAAAGAAAGTGCAGTCATAAGCGTTTAACAAGTCGAGAAATAACATTCGATGCGTGGAATCATATAACCGTAAGTTGAAATTAAGACATTTTAGAAAAATTTGAAGATTTTCGATAATACTGTTCTACTAGATTAATCGTAAAATAATTAAATTCTGAATGTTCAACTTTTAAAACACAAATTATGTATTGCCTAAAGACCCACAGTTTTTGAGATAATCTGAAATTTTAAAGACAATTAATAATTCCGCCCATAATTCAGCGTAAAATAATCGCGTTATTCTAATTGGCACTTAAATCTGAAAGAAGCTTTATTAGCTTGGACTGATTTCAAATGTCTAAAGATGAGCGGTTACTCTCTATATAGATGGCCATTTTCAATTTCTAAATTAAATGCGATATCCTATTTTCTCAATTCCTTGGATTGCTTTTTAATTTTAGCTGAAATACGTACTTTACATTCATTTTCCTTTTTCAGTTTAAAAATTTGAATTTTCGTTGCAAAAAGTGATTTGGCTAAAATTTTTCCAATTTTTGGATAGTATTGAGAATTTCTCTCAGAAAAGTTTTGTGTTTTACAATAAATGATGAATTCCTTTAAACAGGCGCGAATTTAATTAATTTCTTAACATTTTCCTAACTGTAAGTAAATTGCAGTGGCAGGTAATTGTTAGTGATTATTTAACTGATATTATTTATAATTAGCTTTGTATAATATTATACGTATACGTACACGTACTGTGGTTACAATAGTAGAAAAAAAGAAAATTTCATAATGATCATTGCTTGCGTGTTTCACTTTTTATTTATTCAGTAAATAATTTCTTGAAATAAGACCCTGTACATAAGGGCAAAATGCTCTACCCTTATTCTAGCGTTTTTAATTCGAAGTTCAGATTACGTACGCACATTTAATAATTTTAGCCATCAAGGATACTTTTTTAGTCTAGGTTTCTTTGTTTAAAGTAATAATACTTTATATACATATTCACACAGCTGTGCATTTTGTTTGCAAGTAAGAAACTAATTTTTAAACCCAGAATCAATTGGAAAATAAACGTTTATTACTGATATACATAGGTTTTTTTATCTCTTCCTCATGACTCTATAATAGCATTTCTGTATTAATTTGCTGTCATTAAAACTACATTTAATACTGCTTTGCAATTTTGACGTCAATAAATCTGGGTCATTTCCTGTACGCTGCAGAAAATATAAAATAAAGCCACTGCTTTCCGGAGAGTCTGCTATTTGAAATGCTTTCTTTTTAAAACTGCGTTTACTCACCCCTTTAAATAGAGCTTTGTGAATTTTTAAAAAATTCACACGGTTGTTCTTGTAAGAAAACATATTTATGCAGTAAAATGTATAGCTCTTTCAAAATCTCATGAGCCGTTACATGTGCAGGAGTGGACTTCATTGCATTCGTGTAGTACATTGTGAAAACATTGACTCGGTTGTTAACTATACACCTAACTATTTATAACGATACAATTTAGAATAGTTTTAACTAAATAGTGACGGCCAGTGTTCTTAAGAGGTAGAAATGAAGAAATCAATGAATGGAAGGAGTTTTGCTGCTGCACAGTCTAAGATCAAGGTTCATGAAACTCTGAACTACCTCTACTCTATTTAGTATTTGTTAATTTTTTTGCATGGGGCGTCAATGGACTCAAGCAAATCTAAATCTGTATGATAGGTATGACAGCGACAAGGTGTCGTAAGGTGACGTGTGCTTTAATGAAAATGATTCATAATTTCGGGACCTCTTTAAGCAATTTTCAAATATGGACTCGTACAATTTCTTTCTATACAGCTGTTCAATCCAATTAAAGTTTGTACGATATGAGCGCGACAGGATGTCGTTTGGCGATGAAAATGACGATATCAACTTGACAATGTGTCGTAAGATGACGAAAATGAGCTTTTGGGAAATCGAAGGAAATAATTCAGTCCTTTTTTACCAATTTCCAAAGTTCGCGGAAAATTTTGCTCTGCATAGCGGTTCATCGAGCTCATTCAAATTTGTATGATATGAGCGCGGCAGTACCATAAGGTGAGATGTGTTTTGATGAAAATGAATTTTTGCAAAATCGAAGGAATTGATACATTATTTTCTAGAAAAAGGGCCCCAAAAAATACTTATGCATTGGTCCTCAATAGTTCTAAATCTGCTGCTTGTTGTTGAAATAATTAATTAAAAATTGGGATCTCATTCGTCTATCATGTACTATCAAACCTAAGTAGAAGCAATAAATTTTGTATATTCCATCACGTTATCAATTAAGTGTCATTTGATTTGAAATCATATTCACAGTTTTTAATTCTTAAAACAGTGTAAGTGCTGTAAAGTTTGCTTTTAATGAGGTCTAAAACGGTTGCATTAAATGTTGAAAGCATCGAAAATTTCATCTGTAATTGTAGCAATAATTTTTAAGCTACTAGCGGCTAACTCAACCCTATATGTAACTATGCATTTATTGCGTAATTACAAAATTTTAATGATACAAGTAAAAAAAATTATAAACGATATAATTTTCTTGATAGTTCAATTACATGTATTTGCTAACAGTCTCTAGATTACGAAAACTCAAAATGTAAATTACAAAGTTTTGTAATATAAATGGGGTCATTAGAATGATGAGTATCGTTTAATTTTCTTATAAAAATTATTATAGAAACAATTCATACATACAACATATATTATTGCTTAGTGGAATGTATCTCTGAGCGATTTATGCAGACATTAATTTTAATGCCCTTACCTCTAATTTACATTACGTCATAGAATTTACATTGCCTAATGTTCAGACGTGTGAAATGGATCCAATTGTAAAAACCATATAAGTACATTGCGATAAGTATTAGTTGTTGTTAATTATTTTATTATAAAATTAAACAGAGAGATACTTTTAGCTAGTAGCTTTAAAAAATTAGCGATTATTTCCTTAGGTAGTACTTAATAAAAAAATAATTTTTATAAGGTTATTAGTTATTATATACTTCTGATATGAAGTACCAAATATTCAGGTCTTTTCCAATGTACTTTTGTAAAAAAAGAAATAAGAAAAGAATAGCTCTTGTACTCTTGCACTCTATTTATCGTATGTGCTTTTTTTTGTATATGTACATGAATAATATTATGCAATATTCATAAATCACCCTTAAATAAGTATCATAATCTTTAAGAAAGTATGATGCTACTAAAATGTGTGCTATCTTCAGTACTTTTTCTGTTTTTGCCAAAACAGTATTGTATGAAAATAAATAAAAGTAAAACAAAAATTCGTACTGGTATGCAAGGGAAGAAAGGGTAGGGGAAGAGTAAATATATATAAAAAGGTAGGAAGCTGTAGCTTCGCTTTTTAGCGCGAGTGTCCATTCTTCCCTTTAGTGTTCGGCCACCCTCTTCACAGTTCATCTCCCCAACCTCCCTTCCTCACCCTCTCCCCTACCCCAAACTTCTCCCATCTTTTCCCGGTAGTCATAACCATCAGGTTGAACTACCACCTCGAGGAGGGTTTTTAGTCGGTAGGCGCTCCCACCAGGAATGAATTTTCGGTATCTCGGAAGTCAGACAACTCAAGATGGAAGGAGCATTACAGATACAAAACAGAGGACAGCGCCATTAACAAAAACGAGTGGAAGTCAATAAGAAATTGGTGAGAAAAGTAGGTAGGATACCTTCTCAGGCATAAAGGGTTAGTTACAGAGAGACATATTGGAAGTAGGAACAGGACTTAAGAAGGGTAGAGGTAGACCTAGATTCGATTACTGTTTACAAATAGTTAAGGGATGTTCCAGTTTTAGGGAAGTGTGAAGATTAGCTTAGTATAGGAAAGAGAGGAGGTGCATGTTCAACTAGGACCCTATGGTGATGATGATGCTTTTGTACTTACTTGAGAAAGTGTGAAAAAGTTTGAAACTATGATCAACAAAGAAGTTAGAACTGCACCTAAATTTATGAAGGTGAACAGCGCTTCGGCCTCTGTTGTTAACCTGGAAAATGAATGAAACTATTTCATTGAACTCTAAGGCTAAATTGAAAACGTTAGTTAGAAATAAGGTACGTAACTGTATTGTAGTTTGGAGATGTTTTGTATAATGAATTAAATGTGATAACAGTTTATACTCTTCCGGCTGCATTTTCTTGCGATTTTTGACCAATACAATCGCATCAGTTAGTTGCTCTGTTGGTTTCTTAAATGCAACTGTTCGAAATGCACCTTGTAAAAGAGTAAAATGAGTAGCCAGTTCGTGTTCAATAGCCATAATGAGAGCATCAATACCTAAAAGTAATTATTTGCATTCATCATGCTTGCTCGGTTCTTAAAATTAATGAAATCAAAAGGCACACAAATGAGTAATGCAGCTTCAACTACCCAACACAGACCACCGGTGTTGGTAGTTGTATGCCGGTAGCTGTGGTGGTTAAAATGTTATCTAGGATTATCTTCAAGTAGATGATTCTAGAGTAAAAAGGACCGAAAGAGTGGAGGATTTGGGTTATGACACTAAATTAGGCTATATTTAAATACTTTGACTTAATCGTTCTAAAAATGTATCTATATGGAATCTCCTATAGTGTTCGAGATTTCACCAGTTTGGTGCACGTTTGTGAGAATGTAAACCCTTCGGAGGGGATTGTCGTTGGGTTAGTATATATGTAAAAGAATCAGATCCAATAAGGGTTGTGCAGTTTGTAGGTGTGGATTGTACGAATTTCTCCTAGACAAAAATTTTAAGTCTCTCAGAGTCTTTCAGCGTCTCTGACAGCGTCTTTCACAGTCTCTCAGTTACTGCCTAGGTGTTTTTATGGATCTCTCACAGTCTCTGTGTGAGAGACTCGAACGACAAAATTGTTAATTCAGAGATTCTAATCTCTCATAGAAAGACTGGGATCTCTGAAATATGTTGAACTTAGAAAATTTTAACCATGTCTACAGAGACACAACTTATTGAGAGATTCGAGTCTCTCATTCCGAGACTCGATACGAAAGGAGAATCTCTCTATGAGCGACTCGAGTCTCTCGTTCAGAGACGCTAAACAGTTTTTTTGATAGTCACTCGACAGTCTCTCTCAGCGACACCACAGAGACTCAATGAGAGACGGAGACTTGAGTCTCGCTTTCAGAGACTTTGGGAGACTGAACATTTTTATCTCGGGTAATCACAAAAAGTAATGATTAAATATAAAGTAGATTGTGAGAAATTAACACATAAAAAGAAATTTGATATACAAAGGTTCCGGTTAAGATACAGTACCTAATGCAAATATATTTTTTAAAATCGATTCTTTCTAAGATGCAATAAATTGTATTTAAAAAATGCTCTGCTTTAATTGAAATAGTTAAACTGCTGAGCGTAATTAAGAGGTACGATAATAAAAAAGTCTATAAAACTCGCAAAACTGCTTATATTTTTTATGAATCATGCTCATTTTTATTTAAGCGCTACTTAATTTGCAGAAAGATGTTATCATTTGTTACAGAATATATTCCCACAAACATACGTGTAATAATCTGCAGACTTATTATTTCTTACCAAATATTTGAAATCCATATATCAGAACTGGAACAAACTGAAATAATAAAGCTAGCGAGCAATTCACGCGATTCGCCAAATTGAAAGAAAACCAAGAATAGAATGGCAGCAATCTTTCGCATGTTTCGTCGCTGGCTGCTAACACATCCTCTGGTACGGAAAGCATTTGAACAAAAGCGGATATATAGTTACAAAATGGTGTGAGCATTATTATAGAAAAGTATGTTATATTGGTTCGAAATAGGCTTTTCTGTGATTCCAATGAGATCTTCAGTGGGTCAAAATCAGCAGCTTCCACAAACATCTCTTTATTGCTAAGCATTTTCATTATAGATACAATCTTCTTTCTTTTTCGAAGAAAATGTAAAACCTGCAATAAAGGCAAAAGTTAATTTTTAGAAGAAGAATTTAAATCATAGCTAGTCACTGTTATTAAATTAAAATATACTTACGGACTAAGCTTGTGAAAGGAAAATAGTATGCAACTATTTCTACTGCTACGTCTAGCGTATTAATTTTACAATACAGTAAACGATTAAAAATTGTTCAACAAATTTCATTTGAAATTAACGATTCAACAATACCGAATTCCATTTTAACGAAGAATATTCATTCTGATTGTAAAAAGTGTTGCATTATTTTTAACGATAATTTATTCAGTATTAGCAGGGCCGTAGCGATGAGCTCGGGGCCCCGGTGCGGTATTCCGCAAGGGGCCCTTCTTAAAATTGATGATCAGAAAAATGTCATTAAAAAAAATGTCGATAAAACTATTGATGATTTTGCTGCTATCAAATCGAAAAAAAAAACGTTTTAGAAATAAGAGTGATGTTTCGGGTGATATAGATTTATGGTCAGCAATTAGTAATTTTTTATGGTAGCAATGATAATTATATCAACGGATTCAAGGAAACCATGAATGTAGAAGTATTCGCGATTTCGAGATGTATGCATTCCATGTAACTACGTACCTGAACAAATATATGGAGTATTGTGACAAAAATTGATATAGAAAAAAGTAAAATAAAAAATTATGATGTTCATTTCGTAGTTTGACTCAGCTCATCTCTAACAGCATAGTTTTTTTTAGAAGTAATTTTTTGAAAACAGAAAACTGCTAAGGGGCCCCTCGACTGCGGATGCCCCGGTGCGCCGCACCGCTTGAACCGGCCTCGCTACGGCCCTGAGTATTAGGTATTTTTTACCGTAATTAATAAAATACAATCGAAAGCATTTATGTTTTTGAATGTCTTTTGAATATGCAGATAAATATTAGCAAGCAGAGAGGTTGCATCTTCCGGCTGTATTTTAAAATTACTTTTAAAAATAATCTATTGTTTTTATTTTAATTAGAACCTTAAACAACACTTAAAAAGGATTGATGGGTGAAGGTTTATTTAATTGCACCTACATTTCGCCTATTTTGCTAAGGTCATTTTAGGATAGATTAATATGTTAATAATTGGATGTTACAGTATAGATCTTAACATTTTTGTTTTGAAGTAGCAATATGTTACAGTAATATACAACACTTTTTTTTGTTAGTTCAATAGTTCAACAATAAACAAGTAGTTCAAATAATAAATTATGAGAAACTACTATTTTTTAAGTGTGAAGTTGACATTTTGACATGTTATGGAAATTTTAACTTGATTTATTACCTATTTATTATTTTAACTATTTACAAAAAATTTAATGTATGTTACTGTGATATTTCGCTACTTCAAAAAATATGAAGTTTTGAAGATCGTAGTTCTATTGTATATTGTATCATTCAATTATTAAGATATTAATCTATTTTGAAGGAGCCACTAAAAGAATAGGTGAAACGTTGGTGTGATTAAATAATATTAAATGAACCTTCACTCCTCAACTGCTTTTTCAATTTTGTTGTATCACTCTCCAGAGGAAGATACACTACTTGTTATTAATGAATTAGTTGATGTTTAACATTTATTGGTGATCGCAAAGAAATTGTAGTCAGATACTTACTGATTGAAGTAGACAATCAATCGACTAATGAATGAGAGAACGAGAATCTAAAAAACAATTTAATTATGCAACATGTTTACCTTAAGAGATGTTAGTACATGAGCGATCGCCATTCCAAAATTTTCTACAAGAAATGTCATATTTTGATGATAAGATTTCCTTAATTGCATTATTTCTTGTAACAAGAATATTTGACAATGCACAAGTGCATATGTGCTATATAAGGTTAATAATTGTTTTTTTAAAGGGGATGTATTTTTACGTATAATTGGCGTACCAGCAAAAGCAAGAAACTTTCTGGTAAATCGAAAAGGATCGCGAAAAGATGACTTTGAAGGCATCTGGAACAACTGAGTTTTAATAAAAGACTGATTGACATAAGACATCTAACTATGTTTAAGTATAAACAAGTTAAGATGATGGCGAAATAAATACCATAATTTAAGGGAGTGAATCGTTAAAGAAAAAATTACACTTACGAAACTTGTGTGTATATTTATATGTATATGTGTATGTAATAACTTTAAGAGCCATTGTCGTCTTTTGCAAAGTTTTCAAGTAATGAGTCGAATGTTCTGGTTCCCACAGGAGTTAAGATACTACTATCATTTAGGTCGTGTTGTTAAGATCATTAGAATTCACGAATAATTTAGTATGTTATGAATATGTAAATAAGTTTTTGTTTTGTTTCTTTGTATATACTCAAATGAAAATAAACTTAAAGCAAAAGTAGTTATTTGAATGTACCAGTAGTTTCTGAATAACCTGCATCCCTTATAATTTAAACAGCAAACACCCTTGTAATATGAACAGAACAATTTTGTAAAAAGATACTTGCAGACATAAAGAAAAAGCGGAACGTTTGTTAAAATTGCTGGGCTAGTTACATATACATGTAGGCTAAACTGACAGCCTTAAAATAAAGATTCAATGAACATTTAAATGAATAGTACACAAAACAAAATTAACCACCGAATTCGCTGATGAATACAATATTTATTACTAATAATGTGCTAAGAATGTTATAAGAAACATTGTACATAATAACGATCATGTATAATTTAATATCTCCTACTACTTAACAACCTAATTTTGTTTATAATTCTACTATCTTCTCGTTACCCCTTTTTGCCATGTAAAACAAGAAAACTAAACTAAATTAAGTGCTTTTCTTTTAATTCAAATAGTGCGGTTGAAAATGTATGTATTTATAATCCATTTATATTCCGGATTGCATTAGATATTTATCGCTATTACGAATTCTGTTGTTAAAAATGTACTTATGGTACATCGGCAGGGGGAGTCTGACAACGCAAGCTTCAATTTCTGTTTAAAATTTAAAAGATACCTATAATGTTTGCTAATCGTAAATCACTTTTTAATAACAATCATGTAAAAACCAGTAATTGNTGTGTTTCGTCAATTACCTGTAAAACTTTTTCTAAGGATTTACTATTTTAATTTGCCTATGGTTGAGCATTATTTGTAGCAGTTGTAATTAATACATAAATTCTAAATAGTGAATGGAAAAATTGGATTTGTCAAATTAAATAATATTTGCAGCATTCTATTTACTATCCAATTAATTTCCTTGATGCATAATATTGCGACAAAAAATTTCGTGCAGTGTTATTCTTATGCGTAGTGATAATTAGGTATTAAGTGTGGTTTATGTGATCACTCTTTTCAATTGGTTATGCTTTCTTAAATATGTAGAATTAAGAATTGTTAGCACATATATTATTGGAATTACATATGTGACATTCATGTGGCACGTTTAATGCATAATAATGAAATATCTATGAAATTTAGATAGCCAAATACACATTGATAAGTAGGTTTCTAATCATTTCTCACAAAAGTGCATTAATTGATGTGTAATTGATAATTACATGAATGTAAACAAAGGGATGTCAACGTTCAAATGTGGTATACTACCGTGACCTGACCTTCCGCATAGCAGCGTGTACGAGTGTCAGGTGCTGAAACTTTAATTTGAGTTATCTTGTCAAGTGTCACTAATTATGAGCTTTTTGAACATAAACTGTTGTGTCGGTGGATTCAGGTTCTTCGCTTTAATTATGCAACGTTTTCTTTGTCTTTCGACGAGAATTCGAGTCCATTCTTTGATGCTATCGATTATTTACACATCAAACAGATTATTGCTTTGATCGATTTGCAATAATTTAATGTGAGATATGATTAGAAACAAGTACATAACGCTCCGTACTGTTATGTCAATTATGTCAATTAAAAAAAAAAGAGCTGTGGTAAAGGTCTAGATGATGGCCCCCACCCCCTCCGGGGGTAGGGATCGAAAGAAGATGCCTCCCCCACCACAGTACCATAAAAAGTTGTGGGGGTTCAAAGTTAATAAATATGCCAATTTTATACATTTCTAGGCATGTAAATATTTATATAGTCATTCTTAAACAATATTCAAAGGTAAAACTAATGGAAAAATACATAAAAATATTGAGAAAGTTATATAAAACATTATTTAAATATCTTTATCAATAGGGTAGGTTAGGTTAGGTTATCGGGTTTTGTTCAAGTGACCACCCTCTTTCGATC
>NW_020438971.1:287853-301158 GCF_000699045.2 Agrilus planipennis | reverse complement strand
CGATCCCACGCCATCATCTAGACATTTACCAGAGCTGTTTTTCGTTAAGTAAAGGAGTTGAATTAATACTTTGAGATAGAATATTAAAAAGATCAAAATGATCAAATTATTATTAAATATTAAAAACAATTTATAAAGAAATTTTGGAAAAGCCATACAAAAACCGTTGCTTATTCTTGAAAAAGTTCAACGAAAATATTTCAAATTGTCACCTCAAAATAAAAATGATGCTTTTATAGGCATTTAATAAAATTATAAAACAGTAATATTAATAAGCATGTATAAAAGCGCACTTTGTACTTGATTGCTACATGCATGTTCTTTTGCTACACACACAAATAATTTCTTCTGATATCTCTTATTTACTTAAAGATAATGACATTATTTTTACAAGTAAATTTGTACGCAAACACTACATTAAAAAAATGTCAATTTTCGATATTTTTTAAATCTTTATTATAAATTTTTTTGTTATCGTTATCAATCGATTGACTGATTGGCTAAAATACAGAACAATCGTTTGACCTTTGATCTAGAGTTCCGGTATTGTTATAACTTTCAACAGGTTAAGCATACGGTAAATGACAATCGTATACTGCGTGGGTATAAATTTTTGATGGCAATTTTACAAACATTACGGGAAGTTATACATAAATAAAGTGGAGTTTATTTTGCACGAAAAGTAGTGAGTGAAGTATTACGGTTTATTTTGCATTTTAATTTGAAATTTGTTCTCTTTTGTGCCTTGACGCTTAGTAACCAGAAAACGCTAAATTGTTATACATAATTGTAATTGTTATATAATTTTGATTACATTCATGAATATCCGCAATGTAACGCAGAATTGTTAGAAAAATCAAAAATTTGGGATGTCTATTGACGTAATCGTTTAGAGAATATGTTTTTATCAAAATTTTTTGTACATGTAAGGACCGCAAGACTATAATAAAGGTATAGAAAAGAATTAATTACATTCAAAATTTATTCAGCAAATGACGTTTATTTATTGAGACAGGTAGGTGCCAATTAGTCTCAATTAACCAATTACTACGCATAATTTTTAATTTCGACATTTCAAGTTTACCCACCAACCACGTCATTCTTGTTCCTTTTATTATTGGCAATATTTTAGAGGTTTCAGTTTTTAAAAGACACAACCGACTAGTTTGTTGCTTAAAGTAGAAGCAAGAGTGAAACTTCTGATCATCTATCTCTAGCGGAAGTAATTTAGTAGGTAAATCATGTAGGTCAAGGTGATGGTGTATAAAATTTACGTAGGTGAATCAAATCTGTGGTTACTCGAGCTTTAAAAAGGTTTCACTTTACAAAATTGAGCTGTCAATTCTTCACTGGCTTTCGTAAAGTGATGTTGAACTATTTATTTGATAAATAAGTTGATGAATGTCCACATAAATGTACTTATATTATAATCAGTCCCACAGTACGTGTTTAAATAGTTAAATTTTTTATATTCGTTATTGTTAATAATTGGCGTTTGTGGTTGCTAAGTGTATGATTATTTTTATTACAAATTTAGTTGGTATTTAATACCTTTTTCTACAAGTTGGAGGAGTTGGTTTGTTGTTGGTTTTTTTCCGTGATTCATAATGAACTTCGTAGCTGAAAAAGTGCGATAAAATTGTTTAGTTCGAAATAAAATACTTGTGGGTGGTAGCTCATTATCATTTTCACAATGGCAGTTGTGGTGATGAAGCCTGTAACTGAGAGCAGTAAGTAATTGTTAATTTTCTTTGTCAATTATTTACGGCAGAGTGAATGATGTACACACGGTAATTTTGATTACATGTTAAATAATTAAAACAAGGGTAAAAACGGTCTCCTAAAATCATTTTTTATTATACGCTTTGTTATATTTTAAATTTTTAAGTAAGGCTAATAGTTTTTCATTTATTTTTGTAAATAATTGTGCAATACAATATTTTCTTTATATTATAAACATACATAACTACTAAACTTTTTTCTTGTCAAAATCTCAGTATGTGTCTACGTTTTAGATGATATTAAGAAGAATTGTTTTTGATTTTATTTTTAACGTCAATGAAAGTGGGTACTAATTGATGTAATTATAGCTTTTGTTAGTTGAATAAACGGTTATTACAATATTATCTGTCTATCTACCGTAGAAGTACACAAAACGATTAAACTTTAAACAGAGGAGATAGAAAAATTAAACATTTACAATTAGCAAAATAAAATCAGTGCACCGTACATATAAAAGGTACGTTGAAAGATTATGTTGGAAGTCGATATTAATTGCATTTTTATTACATAGTTTTAGTTGTGTTTCGTCAATTACCTGTAAAACTTTTTCTAAGGATTTACTATTTTAATTTGCCTATGGTTGAGCATTATTTGTAGCAGTTGTAATTAATACATAAATTCTAAATAGTGAATGGAAAAATTGGATTTGTCAAATTAAATAATATTTGCAGCATTCTATTTACTATCCAATTAATTTCCTTGATGCATAATATTGCGACAAAAAATTTCGTGCAGTGTTATTCTTATGCGTAGTGATAATTAGGTATTAAGTGTGGTTTATGTGATCACTCTTTTCAATTGGTTATGCTTTCTTAAATATGTAGAATTAAGAATTGTTAGCACATATATTATTGGAATTACATATGTGACATTCATGTGGCACGTTTAATGCATAATAATGAAATATCTATGAAAACGTGTATTTTTACTCGACACTAATGCTAAGTATATTTTAAAGATTTCATTTTAATGAGAAAAATAAAATTATCGTTCAGTGAAAACTATAGATTAACCATTCTTGAGAAAATTGATAGGGTTAGCCTTAGCCTTTACTATATGAAAGTTGATCATAATGATATTAGGTAAAAAAACACTTTTTGAAAACTTTGACTTAATTTTTATTACATTCAAACAAGTTTCGACCTACAATGCCATCTTCAGAAGAAGGATTAATGATCCTTATTAATTAATGACCTTGTAGGTCGAAACTCGTTAAGAATTTAATAAAAATTAAGTTAAAGTTTTCAAAAAGTGTTTTTTTACCAAATACTATTAATTAATTTCAAAATAGAAATATGGGTAAGTATAACACTAGTAAAAAATGATGATTGTCACCAATACGTATAAATAGACTAAACTTTGCAGTCTAATCGTGCATTTAGCATTGCGATTTTAATTATTTAACATGTATAATGTCCAGCTGTTTTATGTGTCAATAATAAACTTTTGATTCGCTATTAAATACTATATTTATCGAAGATGGAGCATTATTTTCGTTGTCTTCATTACCGAGCGATTTGAAAGGCTATTGAGCTTCCAAATGCGCATGAATAATTAATTTTTGCACATTTTCATTTAAGTATTAGAATAGACAAAGTCAATGAATCCAAGATTACAGTTCTAGAATTTGATTTAGGATTGCGCGTGTAAATGGCACAAGGACATTTATGTAATTATCCTTAATGGGACCCGGAAAAAAGCTAACAATAAATTTTGACATATGTATCAATGTACAACCTTCTTGCTAACAAATATACTCCAAAATATGCATTTTATTAATATCTAGCATTAAATGCTGTCCTTAATGATGATTTTTTACAATCCATAAGGACCTCGCATAATCCTTGTGGAAAATATGATGTAGCAGGATTTTAATAAAGTGGTCGATCGAGTGGCATTGTTAAGGTAGAAAAGACAGAGCCGGAATAAAATAAATTCATACATTTAACGATTACATAGAACCTTTTCAGAAATATTTAAATCATTATTAAATATCAATGGAAACAAATCAAACGATTTTAACATTAGGATCGGCTTTATATAAACAATTAAAATTTTAAATTATGAATTAATTTTCCCTTTACTTTCCGGCGGCTATTTCCAGTTGGTCATAAATTATTTTAGGTAGTCATAAATGATAGCTGCTACTAACGTTAGGTTAGAGATGCCCTTTGGTTTTCATATGATTGTTACAAGGACTTTTTGACAAACGGCAGGTTCATTGTAAAGTTAATATACCTTTTTAGCACAGTTTATTTAGGATCATCACGTAAGGTTATAGAAATAATGTAATTCAACTGCATAAAGATTTATGATATAAAATAAAAATTTAGTTAAAGTTAATTTAAATCATTATATAGCTAATAAATGCAAAAAAAAAGTTATCATTAGTCAGTTGATTTATTATTCTGCCACGTCATGACGTACGCTAGGGATAGCACTTAGACCTAATTTAAATAGATTTGTAATTAATTCTGTACGTAACCTTCGAATTTCCATTTATTTAACTGAAGTAAATGTCCCATTTCCGTTGATATCTATTTTAAAACTGTATTTGGAAGGCATACACTCGAGAAAATTTAGCACAGTATGTAGACAATTGCATATCTACTTATGCTTTCTGTTATCAGAATAAAATTGTTTTAGATGAAAGTTTCATTTGATGCATCTGCATGTTTCATTCGAATTTATACTGTACAGACTAAAAATACATATAAAATATTTTGCAGGATAGGTTAAAAATAAGTTTCCTTTACAATCATTGGAAATATTTTAGTAATTGAGATGTTACGTGTTAGCTAATGTGTGTGCTTTATGGATTTGCCATTGTCCGGATGTAATATTTGTAATGTACTGGTGATTGTAATACTTGATAAAAGGAACGACAATTAATAATGATAGATATTGTTATATATAAGTTTTAGCAATTGATACAAGATAGGCATCTTTCTGATGATTCAAAGTTTAAATGAGAATTTTTTTAAAATCGTCCAGATTTGGACATAATAACTAAAAACTTCTTAATATCCCGATAGCGTTTATTTTCGTTCGTTTGGCAAGTATTCAAACAAACATTTACCCGAATAGTACTAAAAATCCTAAATTTCAAATCCGATATATCGGTGGATCTAAGTATACTAAGTTACTTCACCAGTGGCGTAATTTAATGCTTGCAAAATTACGTAAGCTTCACCATAATAACAAATATGCTCTGTCCGTATGGTTTTCAAAAGATCAAAAATTTGTTTTAGAGGAATATTATTCATATATTTTGTTTTTTTTTTAGAATTCTTGTTAACCTTGGTTATTTGACTAAATATAACAGAAATAGTATCTAAAAGAAATTGATGTATTAAACCCTGTGAGCTAGAATCAAGGAAGTGTAAATCCTGAAAAAAATATGTGCTCTGCTGTTTTAATATATTTTAATTTTGTAAGATTATTACTTGGTATTTATAAAAATTGTTTTCTATTAAATTTATAAATATTTTGGCCACGTTTTAAAATATAATTTATTACCGTCAGTGATTATGCAATCCTCAAAGAAATTCTAATATCTAGCTATTACCTAGTAATGGAGTAACAGCCAAAAAAAATCTATGAAAAAACGTAAGCAGCAATTAAGAATCTGCGTATAGAGACGTATTTTGTAACAGAATTCTAAAAATACATTGCTTTGTCTGCTAAATAATAAAATTTATTTTTTAAAAATTACTTGCGATTAGTCGAGGCGTTTTACGTCACGGACGTGTCTTCAATATAAAATTAAGAACGACAGAAATATTTAAATTAGGCACTATAAACAGTAGACCTTGATGGTCACACGGTTTTCGCCGAAACTTCAAATATTTAATGGGTGATCGAAATTGGGATTTACAAACTTAAATAATATTAATAAAGAAAATGACACAAGAGGGTTTAGCAATACCGTACTATCCCGAAATCCAATAAAGGGAAAGTATCAGAATTATTTTCAATTAAAAATATTACATACTTATTAAAATCGATCATCAAAATTTTCTCTACATTTCTGGATATCCTGCTTGGAAATAGCAGAGGGAAGGACATTGCAAAATATTCCGATAATGACGATGCAAAATGGAAAATAATAAATGAAATTTCCAAATTGAAAATGTAAAATAAAACATTTTCATCTTGAAATCATTGTCGCACGGGGTGGAGTTTTGCACTTTAATGCAGCAACCAGTAGAATAAATCCTGTAAACATTAAAGGTAATTAAAGGATAACGTTTTGCATTTTTTCAAGTTATCTGGTTACAAGTAAATGATTCTTTGCATGCATTTAGTTGCAGTTTTAAACTACTGTTCCATAGTCGAGACTGTGTGCCTAAAAAGAATCTCTAGATAACTTGCAATCTACCTTGAAAAAGCCTTGTAATGAAATGCGAAACGTGGGGGTGGTATTTTAGAATCACATCTTTTATCCTTTAATCGTTAAGAATAGAAATTAAATCTCTATTTAGGTAAAGATTTCGCAGTCGTTGTTAATGTCGTCTTTTTTTTAGGGCTTTCTAGGCGTCGTCTTTCACCGTTTATCCTCGACGTTTCGTCGCCACGCACGGACGACATCTTCAGGAAAATAGAGATCTGCATCAAAATATCTTGAAGATGTCGTCCGTGAGTAGCGACGAAACGTCAAGGATAAACCCTGAAAGACGACTGCCACAAAGAACGAAAAGCTATGACTACAGAAATTAAATCCTTTATCTTTACCAGCAGTAATACGAGGGTGGATTGATAAGTTTCCGGCCTGACCAAGAAAAACAAGGTTTTTAAAAATTTTTTTTTTTTATTTCTCAACATAATCTCCTCCAAGGCTGATACATTTCTCATAGCGGTGTTCCAGTCTATTAATGCCATCTCTATAGACTGATTCGTCAAGCTCCTCAAAATAACCATTTACAGCTTCGATTACTTCTTCATTGTCCGCAAATCTCTTACCGCCAAGCCATTTTTTGAGATTAGGGAACAGAAAATAGTCACTCGGGACTAGGTCTGGAGAGTAAGGAGGGTGCGGCATCAATTCAAACTTTAGATCGTTGATTTTAGCCGTCGCAACGATTGACGTGTGCGCTGGTGCGTTATCGTGATGAAACAAGATTTTTTTCTTCGCCAGATGAGGTCGTTTAATTTTCACCTCGTGGCTCAAACGTTGCAATAAGTCTGCGTAGTATTGACCAGTGATAGTATTACCCTTTGCAAGGTAATCAATGTATATAATACCTCTTGCATCCCAAAAAACAGTAGCCATAACCTTGTTCGCCGAAAAAATTGTTTTTGCCTTCTTTGGAGTTGGTTCCCCTGGTCCAATCCACTGTTTAGACTGTTCTTTGGTTTCAGGAGTGTAGTGGTGGACCCACGTTTCGTCAACGGTTACGAATCGACGCAAAAATTCGCTTGGATTACGCTTATACAATGACAAATTTGCGGTAGAAATGTTTTTTCGAATCAATTTTTGGTCGACTGTTAGCAAACGCGGCACCCATCTTGCACAGAGCTTTTCCATATGCAAATGTTGGTGCAAAATATGTTGCACACGTTCATATGACATCTTACAGGTCTCAGCTATCTCACGCACTTTCAATCTGCGGTCTCCCAGCACTATTTGATGAATTTTTTCGATCATATCTGGAGTTGTGACCTCAACGGGGCGTCCTGAGCGAGGCCCATCAGAGGTGCTCACACGACCCTTTTTAAACTCGGAAACCCACTGCTTAACGGTTGAATATGACGGGGAGGATGTCCCCAGTGTTGAGTCCATCTCTTTTTTAATTTCCTTCGGCGTTAACCCCTTCAAATAAAAGTATTTGATGACAGCACGATTTTCCTGCTTTTCCATTTTTACGAAAACCACAGAGGCGTCTTGTTCAGCGTGCTGTCAAACCTACACTAGCAAGGAGATCGGGCTGAAACTATAGCTACAAGCTATCCAAGGATGGTACTATAGAATGTCACCTCAAGGTAGGCCTAGTGGCGTCATCTCTTGGTTAGGCCGGAAACTTATCAATCCACCCTCGTAGTCTGAAATGAAATATTATGGTTATCTACTAAAAGACTTCACATATATTTTTTATGGATTAATGTGGATTCTGATTCGATTGTAGGCTAAAAAGTTAGAAACCGAATTTGTCTATTGAAAATAAATATCTGTATTTGTAAATTTTTCCTGGAGTCATTTTATAATCGAACTGACTCAGACGTAACATGCAGATTTACCTATTTGCGTAGGTACTCAATTCATTTTAATTATATATGTAATTATGTTAAATGGCGTTTTTAAAAAATTACGTAAGCCATTTCTTTAGAACGAATCAAATACCATTAACTATCAATTTACAAAATTTATATGCATAAATATATCCTGTGTTAGTAGTTAGACCTGCCTCAAGTATAAAAAAATTAAAACAGCTAGAAACTAGGCTTCATTTTTTATTTGTTTGACGACGACGCTCCTGTCACATGAATTGAGTTCTGATTTCACTTGCCTCTTAAAAACTATCTATTAACAAAAGCTCAGCTGTAGTAAAAATCATGAAGCCTATCGAGAGCTTCTTTTAAAGTACGGCCAATTTGAAATATACGTATCTAAAGTAAATTTTATTTTCATTATATTCACGACTCTTAATATTTGAGAAACCATAGACAATAATTTGGACTAAATTTAATTTTTTCGACAAGTATTAAGGAAAGATGGCAGTAAGATTGCCAAAACAATTCATGTTTTTAATAACAAATACCATATTTTGACAATCTTGCATGTTTTTGGAGTAAATTTATCTTTAATAAGTAGGACAAAACCGATATAATTTTATTTTTTTAAAATTGATAACAATAGGGTATGATTGATCCAATCTTTCGTACGCAAAGAAATTTTACGATTTTTTATTACGATTTTCTACCTTTGGCTGATCTTCATTAGATTACTTTGATTTTCCCAGTTGCGAACGTTTGTTTACAGTTTCAAATAAGTACTTCAGTTATTATTATTGCAAATAAAAGATTTTACAAACTTTTTAAATACTGACAACTTTTAGTGCATAAAAGAAAATTACAGTAGTAACAAAATTCAATCTGTTATAATCAATGTTAAATAAAATTACAAACAAATATTTGCCTTCTTCAGCTTTACCTTCTAAACCTGAATTCGCGTTGACATTGAATCGACCAGTAAAAAAAAAACATACTTTAACGGGTCAAAAGTCAGTCTTCGCGAGACTTACGATGACGTAAGTCAACGACGGTAGATGGCTGGTTTTCTTGAACATCTACTTTACTTAAGATGCATCAAGCTTAATTAAGGACAGGTGCGCATGTTCGTGTTCACCTGCATGGTTTCACTTTTCTCATGGAAACTTCTTATTAGTCGTACAGGTGACTTTAAGCGGGTTGGTTCTGTAATAGTAGTTACTTTCATATTGTTTTCTGTGATCAAAACTTTTCAATTTTTTCATCACAATGCCTAAACGTAAGTTACCATTTATCATCTATTATATAAAAAATCATGTGAATACCTGCTAGACGTTTAAATTTTCTCTTTTGTTCATTGTCATTTTGAATTACAGTTTTATTTATTATGATACAAAACTCCTGAAAATATTTTCAAGTCAAATTTTAATCTGTAATCGTGCATTCTCTGTTCTTTTCAAGTTGTTACTTTAAACTTTTGCATTATAAATACCGTGTTGAATTATTAACTCAATTATTTGCAAAAAAAATGATTACACAAACATATAAAGTAATTATTTATTTGAATTAATGACGCAATCGGACTTTGTTTTGAATCCTTTAAACGTACGTCAAAACGTTGTTATTAATTATGATAATAATAGGTAAACACTTACATTAGCATCATCCTTGTAAAAGCTTGCAATAGCTTCAATGGCAAAAGGTCAGTTTTCACTTAAAACATTATTTATAAAAAACATTGAAATTACGTTATTTTTATTAATAAATAAGGTACATAAATTTAAATTTGTGTGTATATCCTTTATTAAGGATAATGAATTCATTAACACATTTTTTTTAATAATCCCATTGCGCACAATACAAATACTGCTTTATTTATTTAGTTCATATATGCATCAATATACAAATTTTAAAGTAAAATCACTTTAATGCAAATTCGTCCTTCAAGATTAGCCACGTAAAGGAATTGCAAAAATGAATGGAGAGACGTTTTTTGATTGGAATCAAAGTTGATTAAAACTTTTCTTCAATTTTAAGCATTACTTACTATTAATCACAACTTTCTTGTTTCAAATGCTATTGGAATAATTTTTCATTTTCTTATTATGTATATTGGAATCTATAGCAAACTACTTTTTCTTGTTAATCATCAAAATCGTTCAAAAATTAGCCAACTTTGACTCTCCCTTGCAAAAAAATTGAAAAACTTTACTCTATTAATTTCTGCTGTAATTTCAGTCGGCTATCTCACAGGACAAAGCATATTAGAGTAGTTTTTCGTAATTTTTTAACAAAGCCAGAAATGAATGAATAAAAATTTACAACACAATTGCTTGCAATTGTAGGGTTCTTTATTACAAAATCAACTTTCCGGGAAAAGTGCTTTTGGATTCCTCATCTATGAAATCTTTATTGTTTGTAGTATACTAGTTACTGCAACGATAATTTATTGTTAATTTTCGAATTTTAGAGTTTTTAAAAATAATTCAAAATATAGTACTTAAATGTATGACATAATAGAATTTTGAGGAATAATAATTTTAATTTTCGAAAACTCTATAATTATAAGCAAGCGATACAGAGGTCTTCGCTTTAATTATTACTCATTTGAATTGGTAATTTTTGCGTATGTAACTTTAGTTAGCTGCAGAATGAAAAGATAATATTCAACTTATATAATATAATTTGTAATGTTGGAACAGATACAATAAAAAGTACCGATAAATACATGAATATTGCTTTTTGGCTTAAAATGAGTTAGTATTTTGGACAGTACTTCTGTTTTCAAATTTCTTACCTTTTACTCTTTTAATATAATAAAAAATATATGTACAAAACATACTGTTTATGTAACTACTAGTAAGTTCTTTTGCATTGCAAATATTTTATACCGTTTATTCTGCGATATTTACCTATCAACTAAAGATATTCGAAGCGTTACTTCTGAATTAGTTAATGCAATTGCATACCAATGTATCATGGGGAAACCCTTCACCAGCTGATTTGTCATACTTAAGTAATTAACCGTAAAATTGCCTAATATATCAATGTAAGTTGTGGGATTTAATCAACTGATGCACAAAAACGTATAGAATCTTATGCTTATCAAGACTCTCGTTGTGTTTTCCGTAATAACTTAGTTAGTCCTTTAAAAATTGTTAAAAGAAATGATGTTGTATAATTGTCACTTAGATGTATCTAATTAACCTTCGATAAATCTCAGAAGGCTGTTTAGTGCTGTTGACAAGTAGTCTCTTGTAAAATTTTCCAATAAGTAATTAGTACACAAAATTGTTGTATGAACCGTACACAATGATTTCAACTATTTTTATTCAAGGATAGTTGTCACAAGTAATTTTCCAATAAATACTGCATTAAGTACATGAAATATTGGGCATTAAGTGATATAGGTAGTTCTTATCGCGAAACATCTCAAGGAGAATTTTGAAGAAACTTACTCGTCTTATCATACATTTGATATAAATAAGCCCATAACATCTGATAAGAATTGCAAAAGAATTTTATTATTTTGAACAGTTATTTTCAACAACAACATACATGCAACATTAGTAAACACGACTGTTTGTTGTCAATGGAAGTTTATTAAAATAAAAAACGCTTGAATTTTCGTTCCGATATTTAGGACGAAAATTCTAGTGATCATGCTGAGTATTTGGTTGAGTTTACTAACATTTTATTCAAATATCAGCGAAAAATACGCTAACCGATCATCATTTTTTAAATTTACACCTACAAGGCATAACAATTCTTTATGTGATAAACGAACATTATATATTTAAAAATGTGGTACTATAGATAAATATGTATTTAAAAAATGTGGTTTATTTTTATCTACTCATTTGAATTTACAAAATTTTGTTGAATCATTAAAATTAAGGGGATTCTCTTTCTAGCAATGCAATTGTTTTGATATTATTCTAGATGCTCAAATATACAATCCATTATTTCTACACCATTTTCTCATTAATTGACTCTTAATTGCCATCTTAATAATATTTTAAGAAGTGCTTTATAATACATCAACTTAATTCATATTCCCAGACATATGTAGTTTCCAAATAAAGAAAATTGAGCCAGTATGATGACTTTAATAATAAAATGCATATTAAACGAAGGTCTTTAATTATAACTACACCCATTTGGCGTAAAAATTTGTTGTCAAACTAATTATCTGTAGAATGTAATGACTTGCGTAATTTAACGGGATTTACGTATACGAATAGGTAAATTAATTAATCAACTTTCTGTTCTATTACAGTTGCCGAGACAATGCTTACGGACATGGAGAGGTTACCAAGTTTACAACTTGGTAATTTCACATTGGAATTCGAATTAGGGGACCTTTCACCGGAAATGCAAGAGGTGGCTCGTAAGGAACTTAGGGAAAATCCCGATCTCAAAAGGGAAGCCGTAGAAGAATTGAGAGAACTATTAAAAGGTATTATTATACAAAAGTTCTTTTTATAGAGTCATTGTATTTAATAATTATTCGACCGCATTAATGTGACACAAATGCAATAAACCTAAACTCACCCTTGTAGAGTGTGTATTTAAGCTATTTACTTTTGAGTGCCCTTAGATCCTTTTCATCTGTTCAAGCAGTATCAAAAATGAGAACAATTTCTATCTGAGTGGTTACATATATTTTATAATCCCTGTTAACGGTCAGTGCTGTCGCATTTACACTAAAATTTCTCAGCGATCATTGAGCTTCCTACTTTCATTGCGTTTGCCCTGTCAAAGCGTAAATACCATCAATTAGTGTTTTAAAAACTGAATGATGCATGTTTCACTGCAAATTCCTTATCTTTGAGTTTCTTATTCAAAAAGGAGTACAGCTATACATATATATGAAACTGGCATGTTAAGAATAACAATTTAACAATAATAGAAGAGAAATACAAAATTTCCTATAATCTACAATCCCCATTTCTATGTATGTAAGGGTTACATTACGAAAAGTCTCTTTCTATTGAGCATCTACATTTCCAAAACCTGGAGATCTCGTAGATAGTATTACGTCAATCAGTGGAATTTGGTTTTTATGTTTATATGGATTTGAGGATCACAATATTGTTTGCAACGTAATAGTAAGAAACCTAAATTTTTCTTGATTTTTTTTATTAATTCATAAGTTACTAGACGAAAAAGAAAATCAAATTGCAACTTCATTGATATACCAGTTCAAAATTGAACAGTATAGGATAAAAATGTAGATAACTTTCTTGATTTTCTTATGCATATAAATAAAAATTAACTGCAATTTAAAAGACAAATAGTTAGTAATTGAGATGT
>NW_020438971.1:264124-287770 GCF_000699045.2 Agrilus planipennis | reverse complement strand
TCACATTTAGTGGAATCATACATATTAAATACATTATATTTATTATAATTATTAGCGTCGATTTTATTTTGTACATTTTAGACATTTGACTATCATAAAAGTCGTTTTTCTTACTAGAAGTTGAACGTAACAGACCTGTTCGCAAAAGTAATAACAATTTAGACGCCGTTTTATTTCGCTTAACTAAACCTTTTCTATGTTTTATGTAAATTACACCAACATTAACGTAAACAGTGGAGGGTACACGTATCTATATGCTAATTATTATATAAGCTGAATCATTGTAGACATTGAACACAAAATTGACCACTACTGTTGGCTCCTTGTAGAGTTTAGAGATTCTTGTTGTGTTTTTATAGGGCACGCGTCTCTATAACTACTTATGTGGAATTCCGAAAAATGTTTTATTAGTAAATATAAGCAGGTTGATTTACAAAAGTAATATCTTGACATTTTACTATACCATAAAAAAAAATTTTGGTTACGCGCTACAATGTATTTTTCTGAAGAAGAGTATTTACCTAGATAATATTTAATATTGCGTTAGACAAATAAGGATATCGAATTTTTGATACTGATCTATAAAATAAATATATAAAACCTATAAAAACAAATACTTGATTGTGTTTATTACAGTAAAAACTAATGATTCATATTTTCTGTGATTTAGTTTTAGCAGTTTTATACTTACATACCAAAAGAATTTTTAAAATGTATCTTTAATAATGGTTGGTATAATACCGTAATCATAAGATAAACATAGTTTATAATCCGTTTCTTTTCATGAGCCTTAACGAACATCAATGAAGCAGACTAGTTTGATTGATAGCAGATTTGCTAATCATAAAAATCTAAAGCAGTTACTTATCACCTAATAAATTGTCGAAATGGTGGAATTTTTTATCTTCTTTTGTGAGTTTTGAGTAAAATTAATATCACAAATTCAAACCAATATAACTACAACATCTGGAATCAGTTTGAGGTGTTCAAGTTAATTTAACAAGTTACAGTCATATTAACTGCATCTGTGCTTGATTGCATTGAAAATGCTATTTGATGAAGTAATAAATTAAGTAAAATTATGAAGTTACAGTAGTATATGCCAACCATCATCAGCTTCAACCAAACCAAAAAGTTTGAAAACAAAAAAAAGCGGTCATGTTTTTTTTTATTTTTGCGAAATACGTTATTAATATCTTCTCAAATTAATGTTATAAGATTCAAAGTCGAAGGTTGACAACGAATTTTTAATGCTTCAATATTTCATAACATTTATGCGTTCTGTTATGTTTTTTGCACAAAAACGTTGCGATTTTAAAGTCAATCTATGATCAGATAATAAATATAGGTAATTATTTTCGTCTTTAAAATATTTCTAAAGGTAAAATTAATGGTTAACACTCATTTTCAAGCATCGTTGAATTTGTCCGTGACATTAAAAACTTGTATTCTTTTTAAATGCAGTGACTTTGAACTGAATATGTGCACCAACGTATGAGTAGAACGTTCTCAGTACTCAGCTTTAGATAGACATAAAATGATAAAACTTTTACTCAACATGGATCTATAATGAACAAAGAACTCTTTTATAATTAAGAAGATAATATTATTAAAATAAATGTAAACAAAATTTTTGGAAGAACTTTTAAAACAATTTATTCCTAGAATTTTATATCATAACACATTTGTAAGCACCCGGTTAAGATCGAATTATCGTAAAATAGTTTTTTCAGTATGATTTATTAGCAATAAGTGTTATGTAACAATAATAATTTGAATGCTTTTATATTTGGTTGTAAATGTTTAATATTTGTTTCGTAATCTGAAATTCTGAAAAATATTGTATTTTATGAATTATTCATTTACCAAATGCGTCGAATCAACATCTCACCATTATAAAAATATTACAAAAAATCGTAGAAATAAATATAACAGGAATGCTAATGCCTTAATTGCAATTTATTTATTTGTAAAATTCGTTTTTTCAGAGGACAAGGAATTAAAAGTTCCTTACGATAACGATGCGTGGCTTGTAAGATTCCTTCGTCCTTGTAAATTCTACCCTAAAAGTGCATACGACTTGGTAAGAAAATTTTAGGTAAATTTTGCCATTTTTTTTGTTAATCCTTTTTTTTATAGATAAAAAGATATTACGCTTTCAAAGTTAAGCATTCCGATGTCTACAACGATTTGTTGCCAAGCAGGGAAACGAACATTTTTGAACAAAATATTCTCACAGTTCAGCCCAACAGGGATCAATTCGGCAGGAGGATATTAGTAATAGAATTAGGAAGTGAGTATACAATTCAGTACCTAAATAAGAAACTCAATTTTAATTTGTAGTACGTAGTATTTTGGTACCTTATGTATTATATACATGACATGCCTTAATTATCCGAAAAAGCCAAAAAAGAAAAGAAATTTCAGCCATTAAAAATAAAAATTTACGGAAAATTTGAATGATTTCTTTTCTGATGATAATTGGTAAAACATGTGTCAGTATTTTTCCCTAATTATTCAAATTTTATTTCATTTTCACTTTGGGTATTTTATACTAATTATAAACAAACTTCCCTAACTCGAACCAGTTATGTTAGGGTTAGAGAAAATTTGAGTAAAGAAAATTTTCTGTTTTAGCGTCAAACTTTTTATTCTTTGTTTCGAAGACAGCGATTACACGTATATTACTGCTGAAAAGCCATTAATCCCGCTAATAACCCTTACAATTCGGGATCATGATTTCAAACAATATAAGTACTTCGTTTGCGTAAAAACTCAAGCCATTAATTATCTCCGTCGCCGGTTTTTTCGAAGAAGATTAAAAGAAATTCAAATTAAAGAGACGATTTATAATGTACAATCTTCAGTTAAAGAATCCAAGTAAAAGAAATGAAGAAATTTAAGTTAATGAGTTTGAAATAAATTTAAAACAATATGTATGCCAAGGGAAGACAGAAAAGATTTCGTGTTCGATTGTATATGACAATGAGAAGCCGTTGAACTTCAACATCAAATTTCCCTAAAAAAACAAATTAAGGTTATTATTTGTCTTTTGATTATAATCACTCATAATATCTGTCGTTTTATATATATAATAATGGAAGTGCAGTTGTACATTAACCACTTATAACAAAGAAGCAGGCACCCAAAGGTTCACACTGCTTCTGAAGGCTCTTAAAAATTTGAAGGCCTCAAATATAATTATTTATAATTTAAGAGTCTTTATATGCGTCGACACGTTGCGCTGTTTGTGTGGATCGTCTGTGTCCTTAGACTTTGCAATAAATATTTAGCCATTGCACTTGTAAATGTCGCAATTTCGTTGCTGTAGATCTCATATGTATTCAAATACGTTTTATGATTATGCTGATTTTTTAACTTTCTAAAGCAATTTATTTTTACAATTACATGTTGAAATGTACGAAGCGCCTTGTGGGACGCAGTAAAAATAAAATAAAATAATTGTTTCCGTTTTCTTTAGAAAAATGGAATCATAAAAAATGTACTTTGGACGAGGTGTTTAAGGGCTGTGTATTATTTTTGGAAGCTGCCATGTTGGAACCTGCAACACAGGTGGCTGGGGCTGTGGTTATTTTTGATATGGATGGACTCACCCTTCAACAAACGTGGCAGTTTACACCACCTTTTGCCAAGAGAATAGTAGACTGGCTCCAAGTAAGTTTAGTTAATTTACAATTGAAAACTAAAATTTTAATTTCCCTAAATCAATATAATTAATTTGTTCTTAAAAATAATAAATTTACATCATTAAGAAAATTTTAATAGTGGTTAATATTTAATATTAATGTGAAANGCTTTACTGATGATCCACCGAACTAATGCGACCTGGTTGTGGCATTGACGCGTAAAGCCAAAGGTCCCGGGTTCGGTTCCTGGCGAGAATAAGACAGCAGCATCAATTTTTCCTCATTAATTTGTAGTGGATAAAAATTAAATGAATTTTCACATTAGTATTATAATAAATTAATTTTTTTAGGCATTTACTGATAGAAATTTTGTGTGGTAAAAGTACCTACATATATGATAAGTTAAAAAATATGTTCGTGGTTTTTAATGGTCGTCACATTAGGTAGTAGGTTAATGATGATAATTATCAACATGTTTTATAACAGATTCATTAAATGGTAGTTTCCATTTAACCTGAGTCTATTAAATGTACTCTGTTGAAATTAAAATAATTGATTGGAGCGCGATAAAGACTGTTTTTATTTTCTTTCGTGAGAGGCTATTCTTTTGGTGTCAGTTGCTTTAATAGCAAAAAAGGTCAACAGTCCATCGGAAGCTGCTTTTGATGAACATGCACTTCTGTTCCACTTTCTTAAACAAAAAGGTCATTGTAAACAAGTTTACTCGGTGCAAGGTAAACAAATTTTAAAATAAAGAATTCGGCCTTTGTTAAGGTATTAATCATGTCAATTTTTGCCATTCGATGTCAACCTGAATTAAAAACCGAATGAACGATGTGGTTGTGCAACTTGCAATTATGTGTATTACGAACATTTTAATTTCATTCTAATTACTGATTATGCAACCTATAGGAGAGTAATTACTGACCATGAGTGATAGGTACTGAACAGGTTCATTTGCAATGTGCATTTTTTTATTTTATTACTTTAGGTTTTTTTTTTTAAATTTTATTCGATCAAAATCTTGGTATGGAGTGCAATAAAAATGAAAAAAAAATTTTTAATTAAAAATCAATGCAATATATTATAATGTCAATACATTCGGTCTTCACACTTTACCACACTCAAACGAAATAAGTATAGTAAATACCGTACATTTAAATTAAAAATTGCACCCTTTCAGGACAGTGTACCCCTTCGAATAAAGAATATTCACATCGTCAACCAGCCCTATGTGTTTAACATGGTATTTGCCCTATTTAAACCATTTTTACGAGAAAAGCTAAAGAGTCGTATTATATTCCATGGCACTGACCGTAAATCATTGCACAAGCATATGGCACCGAAATGCTTACCAGAATGCTATGGTGGGACCTTGGAAATTCCACGAATTGATGGAAAACAATGGTTGGAGCTTTTATTGTTGTGTGACCAAGAATTTAAAGGTAGGTCATGTCCTTTTTTAAATGTTTTATTGTTAGATATGTATGTAAATTACGAATGGTTTTGCATTAATAGGTACCTATCTAGTGTATGTTGATAGGAAACAAACATTCCGAAAGCCGATAGCACATAATATTTTTTTAGTTATGTATTATATTGCAATTTATTTAATTAAAATGAAGATTAAAATATTTAATTAGTTAGACAGCACACTCTTTACTCGCATCAGTTACCTCTTAGTGTTGAAGATTTCTTTTCATTTGATCGGATTTGCTAATTATTTTAATTGTTACTTTATTCATTAGTCATCTGCCCAACGATTTAAGGAAATTTTATTCTTGAGTGGCATTTTTTTTTAAACAGTTTTATATGATACTATCGCGTATACTTATCACATACAGTGCTACTATTAATTGTCAATTTAAGGTAAATGTTAAGTGTCTCTTAGTTACACACTTAAATGGTTTTATACTATGAATATTGCTGCACCAGCTTGACACGGAAAATTTTCAGCCCGCTCTAGTTTGCTAAGGATATCTAAATTTTTACCCGTAATTTCTGCGAAGAATAGTATTGAAAAAATATTCATAAACATTCTGTAAATAGACTATCCATTCCATAAACATTCTGTAAATAGACTATCAACGTGATAACCAAATAGCACTATAAGGAAAAAATATGATGCAATATTTTTTAATGGCGCGCTAAAGTAGGTTGATTTTCGTGAAAATTATTCATTTTCTACATCGTGTTTCATGTGCATATAACACATACAAGAAGCAAATTAAGTTTTCGACCTAAAATTTTTATATCGCTGCATAATATATTTAAATATTTAGTTGCTTCTGCCTTGTGCTATATACTTAATACGACATACGAAGAAATGTTTGTAGAAGTTCATAATTTTGAAGAAAATTATGTGTCTATTGACCTAATTCAAAATTATTACATCATTTTTTTTTCCTTGTAATGGTATTTTGTTAAGGTTATTTACTTGCAGATTTTAATGTATAAAATAAATCCATATTTTGCCAATATAATTTTTAAATTAAATTATTTTATGGCGGAAATTGGACCTTACTGATATTGAATCTTTTCGGAAATATTTTCAATTAAAAAGTACCTTTAAACTGGCCCATAGTCATAATATAGGTACCATGTGATCTAGAAAACTAAATATTTAATTTCAATATCTTATCACGAAATGGTTGTGGCAGACTGACTCCCTTTTCGCTAATTAATCATAACCATTATAACTGATTAGATTTCCAAAAGGATTTTCTTTTTTAAGTAACACGAAGATTCGATTCATTATTTCAATAATTTTTAAACAATTCTTTTCTTTTAGCAATCAATTCGTACGGTTACAAGAAGAATTAGCTATGAACAAAGCGCACGAAGAAATGAATAAGTTAATGGTGCTCAAGCAACGTTATGCACAATTTATCTTTATAAACAAAAAAAATAAAATAGCCAATTACTTGTCGAAGTACATTTAAGGTAACACATGCTTCATGTGTTTTTATCAGATAATATACCTTTTGTTAACGAGTATCTCGTTTTAACAGCAACATAATAACTAAAATATTTCTATCAGTTTGATTATTTAGTTAATATCCTAAGAAATTTGGCCAGCGCATAGTATTTCCTATTATTTCTAGTGAACAGTTTGTACTTAAACTAAGAAATTATGGTAGATTATTATTTTAAATATGCTAGTGGTTTATATTTTGCAATTTTAATATTACTTGTTATTTAATTATTTAATTTGTATAATAAATCAAAAGTTGCAATCAAATTTTAAATACTATTACCTACTAATGTTGGTTATTATAGATATACATGTAGTATTTAAGCTAGAGGCTTATATTTTTGTAAATGAATTAGTGAAAGGATAAAGGGATATGTTGTTGATATTTTTGTACTTTTAATAAATTCTTTATTTTAATATTTTGAATTTTATTAACGTCATTTTTTTCAACAATTTTTACTGCGATTTATAGGCACTATTTTTATGTAGGCTATTCAACATTTTCTGGGATTTTAAAACTCATTAATCTATTTTCTTCGATCTTAATCGTAATTAGGTGACAACACATAATTTCGGGCATATTTTCTGCTACCTGTGCTCCACGAAAAATCAGTCTGGAATTCTAGTTGGATAATCATTTAAATTACTTAATAAATGCTCCAATTGTTTGGAACACTGCAGATTATTTTGCAAATGGTGTCAATATCTTATCATGTTCTCGATATCTTATCTTTATCCATGTTTCATATTTCTAATTCACCTAGTAGATTAAAAATTTTATTTAGTTGTTAGAAAGGAGTATTTGTGTAGGTCGCAGATACATGTACCGTTTTTCCAAATCTTTTACTAAAGCTCTCACATTTAGTGGAATCGGTTCAGGTTTACGTTAGTTTTAAGGGTGAACGTTACCCCCTGGGATAGTTTCGGATACTAAGTACCTGGTCCGAAGCTTAAGCGATTGCTTACACTACACACGCAGTGTATCGCTAGCCTCGGATATTAGTGCCAGATACCTGAGCGATCCTAATACTGTCTAAAGCTCTCCGAAGTCTTTTCGTTTATTAAAAAAGAGTGCGGGACGACTGGCCACACAATTCAAGCGACTAAAACACGCGCCATAAAGATATATATTTTTGTGAAAAGGTCTGTTCTTGTAGGTGTTATGCATATGTAGTGATGATTGTAAGATAGTAAAATAAAAGGTATATGTATCTATATGTATAGAAAATTTGAAAACATTGAAAAGGTTCATCGTGGCATTGTCCACACGTAATTAAAAGAAAGTTATTATATTGAGGAAAATTATCGAATGAGGCATTGGGAAACCCTAGGATATCCGTCTTCACTAAGGTTCAGCCCTAGAAAGTTGGTGGGCTTCTAACGTTCAAATTTAGTGATTAATTTCTGCGAAGGGTTGATGAAATGGTATCGTAGGTTGTGTATCTTTCTAACAAATTGCAATCGTTCAACCATATTTTGCAATATAAATGTACTGAAAGGATATTATATTGGTCTACCGTTCAAAAATTTCTGTAGAACGAACAGATTTTATCTAATAGGTTTGTATATTCACTTGCACTGAATATAAGAAAAGAAATAAGACACCATGTAATACTTACGATTGGTAGTTTTATAAAAATTATTTTTTCTCAGCTGCTGTGTTACTGCAAAAAAAAGTATTAAAAACAAATCAAATTAGCAAATATAAAAATTAATATTAAATGTATTTCCTTCAGTTCTCTTTGAACAATGAGACTATTAACATTGAAACATCTTTTACATGTATACATCAATCAAAATGGAATATAATATGGTGTAAGTAAAATTAAATTTGATTATTAATAGATGTATATCTACTTACTATGTATTTATTTACAGCGCCTTCTAAAAATATTTATACAAAATAGTTACTTATTGTTTTTCCATCCCTTTCCCAGTAATTACAAAAGCAACAGGTACATATGTAAAAAATTATTTCTATACCGTAAAAACCTACATTATTTCATTTTAACTCGAAAATATTTAACTGTATCATTCTATAGAAATTTTATTTACATCCTTGTATCTACTATAATACAATTTTATAACTAATAATTACTTTGTATTTGTATTTTGGCGTCTGTCCTTTAAATTCATATCTTTTTGTCATTATGTCCTTTATTGTATCCATATGAGTTAGCCACTGAAACATAGTTTACACGATTTAGTTAAAATATTCTGTTAAATATTCAGTTTACTTCAGAAAAGGGCTCGTGTAATCTAACACCTATGCATTTTGAGAATGAGCTGTTCATAAATTACCAATTTAACAATTTTGACTAGCTTCTGTCCGCTTAGGCATCAGGACCATAACGTCTAATATTACCCTTCCTCCCTTTCCCATCTGTTACGTAATGCGTGCATTGTAAAAATCGATTCTCGCTATACGTTCCGTATTCACTCCGTAAATGTTCCGTACATTCTATACACACCGAGCGGCATGGCCTAGAGGTTTAGATCATTGCTTTGCATTCGGGAGGACGCCGGTTCGATTCCGGGTCCGTCTGCCTTGGTCCAAGTTTTTCTGTGGTTTCCTCGGATCACTTAGGCAAACGCTGGGGCAGTAATATTCCACAGATAATCTTTCATTCTCTTCTGTCTTCATTTCGTCCGTCTCAACTTTCTCACCCGAACCACCACCCACCCATTCCCACGATTCCTGAAAGCAGGCTGAAGAGGGCCTTCCGGCGTAGTCCGGAGAGACTGCCCGCCCACCAACATTACTGGTTGGTGGGAATGAAACACCCAAATGTTTTTTTTTTCTATACACAACTATTGGACTGAAACGGTTACATCACGCAAAACTTGACCCCCCATAGAACTGGAACCCCTTTGCCCGAAACAGGATTAAATAATTTACGAACAGCCCCAAAGCCAAAAACATGTTATAAACATTTGTAAAATCCTATTTGTAAGTAGTGTTTCCAGTAAATTACACCTTTAAAAGTTTGGAACTTAAAAATTGTCTATTTTCTAAATACGTACGCGCAAAATCCTCTTTGTATAAGCACAATAATTCGGCCAACAGGTGTCCAGGAAATTCCATTATTGCCATTTCTCCGCCGTAATAATCTGGTAAACTTTTTGCAGGAAGAATTCCAGTAAAATTGTTCCAGTTGGTCCCATGAAAATGAATCTATAAGTTTTTGAATATACTCTTTGCAGAAGGTTTAAAAATATTTCGATACGGAAATAAAAAATTGTTCAGTCCATCAAGAGTATACACAAAAGAATATGCTAGATTTTGTAGATTGTATAATTTTATAGTATGGAACAATAGGGTAATTTTAGGTTAAGCTATTTAAAAACCCATAAGGATTAATAACAATGACATACGTGCGTTTGTTAATTATTTTTGATATCCATAGCAATGAAGTTAGCAAAATTTAAACCAAATGGAGATTGTCATTCATTTTTGTATATGCCTACAGGAATTTTCAGCGAGGATTATTACGCAAGTCAGTACGAAATAGAAATAATTATTTCGTATTAAGAAGAAACATTGATTCTAGTAATTGGAGCATGAAAGTTCACTTCTCTGTTTGTTAGCCATATAACATTCCGTTTTCAAAAGCGAGCTACTGGTTACTCAACGTGTATACAAATATACATATGTATGTAGTAATTAATTCATTCACATTATATTTTTTCATTTAGATGTTTCCGTGTTCTTTTATCTTTTATTAAAGCTAAATTACATACGTCCTAGCCAAGCAAGTCCTAGTAAATTATGTGCATACCCGGGATTTTAATGATTTTTCAAACTTTCATAAACAAATTAAATATGATTCCAATACTCTCACCATCATCAAAAAGTTTCAGCCTGAAGATGATTGAACAGGCACCAAAGTGGAGGTGCGTTATCTTCAGAAAATATATACATGTTTTGAAAACTAGAGGAACTACCGGCGAACAGAGTCTAATCTAGGTCTACAACTGCCCCTTTTAACTCCCGCTTTTGCTTCTATGTCTCTAACCAGTCTTTCAACCCTTAATTCCCGAGGAAGTTTCTTACCAACCCATCGCGTCCACCACACTATAGCACTTTTTATTTATATAGCGTACCCTGTTCTCCTATTTTTTTTTTTTAGTATATTTCCTGTCCTGCGGATAAATCCTCTAAACATTCTTTCCACCTATTCCACTTTTTATTATTTTCTAGCAACTATTTTATTATTTTGATTTTACTGTACCTACCATATTTCCGTTAAAATCCTTTTAATTAGATTATAAGTCTCATTAATATCAACACCCTAAATGCAAAGTTGAGAATATGGTCTAGAAATAAGATGGCTTTATTATAGATTCTGAACGTTAAGTCCTTTTAGTCTTACTTTACTGTACAAACAAAAGTTTAAAAGTAAAAAAGGAAATGTATCAATAATTACTCAAGATGATTACTGAATTCGAGATTGAAAATTTTGAGGTGTATTGATTGCCGGCGGTGTTTTCTAATAATTATAAAGATTGTTCATGGTTAGTAGTAAAGATAAATCTACATTTTTAATCTATACATCTAACATGAAATTTTCTTTAATTTTAAAAAAAAATGTTTATAAATAATTAACCAAATGAGTTTATTATCACCTGATAGTAAAATTGTCTTTTAATTGCTTTCGGTCTGTTAATAGTCCCCAAATGATTCCTTTAAACCAAGCGTCGCAATTATAATAGACAGTTATAAAGTTTACTCATATAAATAACACTCAATATTGATATTAAAATTCTGTAACTTACCCTCTTTCGTAATTTTTCCCTTATAAATGGCTTAAATATTCTGTAAAGCATGTTGAAAATGTAAGGCTGATTAACTACATGTATCCCTTTTAATCTGACTGGAGTACATTCCTGAAAGAATCCGTATTAATTCTTGGAAATATTACCGCAAAAACTTCCAAAATATTTTTTAAGTTTACGTATTGATATATCGATATGCAACAAAGACATAAATGGGGACCTATGTTTTCTCAATTACTGTTAACGAAATATTGATTTTCAAAAATAATTGCATTGTAAATAACTGCAAGGTTAATGTGTAATTTGTATGTATGCACTAAAAACAAATAGATGTAGGTTCCGTGACAATCTTATGTATTACGTATTTTAATAGGTCCATAACAAAAATTTTCCGTTGTTAAACAACTAGGGTAAAGTCTACAACAATTTTGTTTAAGAACATTAAATATTTATAAAGACAATTATCAAATTGGCCGTAGTTCACGTAAAAGATTAAAGAATTAGTTGTACAAAAACTTGCTTGAATGGCTTTGAAACAAAAGTATAATAGAGAAATAATGGTTTAGTAATTTAATCCATAAATTGTAATTCCTCAATGCTGGATTGTATAAACAAGTATAAAAAATAAAATACTTACTACTTAAATCAATCTATTAAGTGTAAAATTAATTCCATTTAATTTAAAAGTTACCAATTACTTGAGTGTTTTGTAAAATATCGATACCATCAATGTGGCCATTATCAAAAGTATCATGCTACCAACTTAAGCACTATGCAAATTACAATTTATAATCTATTTGAAATGAGCATGGAGAAAATGGTTTCTAATTCTCTGGTTGTTCATTAAACTTTTAATTAATTAATTAAATTTGTGATGCTATTTATTTTTAAGTCAAATAGGTACCTGGAGCAATAGACATTAGAACTAGCAAACACTTAAACAGCATTAAAAAGGTTGATAAAAAACTGCTTGTTCAGACCACTGTATGCCAAAACATTATCACTATCATAATCTAGTCATAATTCAGTCAATTTAATGATTGATTAGAAACTTATTCCCCTTTATTCATTCAAAATAGATTATAAATTTTGATTTGTACAGTATTTAAGTTAGTAATAAAATAATTTAGTCTATAAATTCAGAATTTCAGTCTTTAGTATACATTAGTTCCCACAACGTTTGCAGTAACATTCTTCTTTCTAGTTATGTAATAACTGAGTTATTTTATTTAAAGATACTAAAGCGCTATCCTATTTGTAAGTATTACATCAAATCGTTAAAAAATACTCAAAAGTGTATTGAAGTGGTGTTATGAGAAGGTACTGCAGGCGGATGGTGAAATAGTTCATGGAAATGATTGGAAACGAGATATTTAGAAGGAGCTAGGGAGGCAATAGTAAAGACTAAGACGAAGACTGTTACAGTCTTGATATTGGTCTTGGCCTTACTGATATAGTCTCGGTTTTGGTCTTGGTATTAGATCTGGTCTTGGTCTCCTGAGAATAAAGACTAGGAAGGACCAGATTTGATTGTTGGTCGCAAACAGTTAGGGATGAGGGATACTTAAGTGTCAGAGAAATTCGAAGATTGACTAAGGACGGGATGGAGTGGTGGTGCCTTTCCAAGTAATCTAGTCTTCAGTCCAACGACCTTATGACGGTGTTGATAATAATTTTTTCTTACCTGTACCCAATCTAGAACCATCTTAGCGAAGTAGGGTGTAAACTGATATACATGATTTAAAGATAATCCGATCATATCTAACACAACATGCACGCCTCCAACTTGAGTTCTTGGTTCGATCATTGCTATTTCTAATGCCATCATCACTGACCTAAATAAGTCCTGTAACGTAACGTTTTTAACTTTCCATTTTTCTGCAACATACAAGAAAATACTTGTTTTATGACACTGACGATGGAAAGGGAAAACGCGCCACAAAAACTCACCTCCTGCGTTTATCACCATTATCCTTGATCCTTGTTGTGTTCTTGTTGGTAAAAATTGGATAACATTATCTTTGAAAACATGAGCAACTTTATCGGGTAGTAAATCTGTACAATATTTTGGATTTTTCGTACGAAACTTATAGTGCTTTTGGATCTAAATAATAATTCATTAAAATAATAAAAGGTCTACCAACTTTAATAAACTTAATGTACCTATTTGTATTAAACCGATGATGTAATACAAAGAATGGAAATGAAGAAACTCATTAAACATATTTTCTAATATTTACACATGCATTAATAGTGTAGCACAATAAAAAATTACTTTTTAATGTTGAATTTTGCAACTCAAGCGTAAAGGTACTTAAAGACTATTACAGATTATTTAATAAATAGAAATGTTATTTAACATAGCGAAAAGAAACGTAGAACTGAAACTTTATTCGAATGTTTGCATTAAACGAAAATAGTTGTTTCTTACCAATTTTAACGTACTGTCGGGGTAAAATTTGCAAGGTCTTAGAAATTTAACTAAAAAATTGTCATCTTCGAAAGGTATGAATAGACCCTTTTCTTTTTCATCTGTAAAAGGCAAAAATAGACGAAATTAGAAGTGTTACTTTCGGGAATTACGAGTAAAATTATAAGCAGTTATATATCTCTTTGAGAAGATGCCTGAGCGAAAGCAGTTACATCGACAGCCCAAAAACACTTCAGTATACCTACAAAATAGTGGCGGCGAGAACTATAATCAATTAGTAAAGTGACGAGTGTAGATGAAAGCATCTAATGTAAATGACGAGAGAATATGATTATTTGTTCGCAACTGTTTAATGATGTAATAGTCAATAGAGACGCATGCATTATTCAACCACAACGTTGAGAAGATAATTAAATCAACAGAGTGAATGCCTAGATGTAGGAAAATTCTGCTGCTAATGTCCTTAATAATATCTTGTAATATTCGAGAATACACAGTTTATTCTATCCATACTAAATCTCAGATCTCCAAGTCCTTTCTAATTATATTATTTTGATAAGAAAAAACATATACAACATAGGATACCATAAAATGTTTTTGAGTTTACGGGAGTGTATTAGTACCTTTCTGATGTCATAACTAACTGATTTAGAACATTTTGCCAAACTAATACCGTCACTATAACTTTATTAATTAAGTGTACGTAAACTTTTATCTACGTATGTTTGCCATACAATCACTGTATCGTATGTCAAAGATGTAACAAAAAGTAGGAATCGGTCGTCTTTATCTCTTTGCATTTAAAATTAGGAGAGAAATTCTGAGATTGATTAGTACAGATTAAAAAGCAATGGCAATTTTCAATTTATGTGAAACGAAAGCATTCCCGACATAATTATTCAATGCTGTTCAAAGCGTATTCATAGTAATAGTGAATAGGATTAAGTCTAATATACTCAAATTGAGAAGCTTAAAAAGCTCACTTCTTATATATGTAGGCTTATAAGTAATTAGTTTGCTACTACACATATATTAGACTTAGATACCAACAACAAGGAAAATAAATCAAAGAGGATTATGTCATAGAAGCCCTTTCTTTTTGAAGGCTAGAGGTGGATTAGAATATCGTGTATTATTGTCATTGCAAACTTTATACGATTAATAAAAGGGATTTTGTAATTCATAGTTATAAATTATAATGTTGTACCTAAATGATTTTTAGACCATGGAAATTCATCAATATTTAATTATAGACAATATATTCTAAAAACGAGATTGTGAATTACAATTTACTCGTTTAATTTAGAGAAATAGGACAAGGAGCACCTCGCTCCTTTGTAAGAGAAGAAATATCTTTACTAGTTCATTATGATTTAAATTACTAAATCTTCTATGCGACCGTTTGAATGTGAATAGCGGCGCTCGTTATGAGAAGAAATCGTGTTTACGTTAGTGAGGAATATGGATTACTCAATTTCTGGATTTTATTATTTCCGTTAGACTTAAAAAGAAACTTTCGCTATACCTACGTTTATTCTTTATTCCAATTTACCATCCAGTGATTGTAACTACTGGTAGAAAAATGTTCGACTGATTTATCTACATAATTAATAACGAAAAATGATGAACATTAATTAATCGTTAAATCATAAAACTGCAGTTAAAATCTCCTTAATTATTTTGATTATAGAAACAACTATTATTTTCAAAAAATTCGATAAAGCAACAAAGTTACATCCTCATAATTAATAAATGAAATAATAATACAATAATATTTTTTTATGTATATGTATAGATAAACTATTAAATCATCTCTTATTTTCAATAAATTCAGAATTATTTATTATCACTGCATTTATTTATTTTTGGAATAGTAGTAGGAACTCTTTTGAATTAAAAATTTAACCTTTTAGGTAGCAATATTTGCTAATATCCTGCCAGTAGGCTTAAAATACAACAAGTATTAGAATTTATTTAATTCAAGGTGATAACGTTTCAGGTAAACAAACTAAAGGATTTTGCGTTTAATTGAATTTTTAATGGTCAGAACTGCTTACTTTCTTTAGGTATTCGAACAAGCAATGTGTAATTTTTAATCTTCTATAAAAGAGAGAGTTCCTAAAGGAAGTACCTGTATTGTAATAATAACATATTAATGGCAATAAACGACTAACACTTTTCCTTTCCCATGAATTTACAATGAGCCTTAAGGGGAATAAATTACTTATAATGAGCCATCACTAAATACGACTTCTCACCTTGCAGCATCTTCTTTAGTTGTTCGAGAGCATCCTCCACCACTTCCGGCGTTTCTCTCAATTCCTTCTCGGCTTTATCTTTGAATTCATCGTCAAGCTCTTCAAGATCCAACCTCAACGCGTAATCATTAATTTTAATATAAGGTACCTTATCTTCGCCATACTCGAGACAACACGACATTTTCCTGAAAAACAATTGCGCTACTAACTTCTTCTTATCTATCTAACAATTGAAACAAAATAGGGTCGGATAACGCGCGCACGCTAAATGATTACTAAAATGACCGGTGGCTGTCCGACGATTGTTGTTTTCACTCGATCTCGATAACTGAACTGAAATGCAAGAAAGCCGGTGATAGTTGGTACTCAAAAGACTTGGGTACTTTCACCGAAGTAAACCGTACAAGAAAATCGATGCAACATAATAATACACATATGTGTTTGTAGACGGACGTAGGTACTTTACCTGTTTGGAAAACTGTTGTTCATGACATAACGGGTCTGTTTGCTCAGATTGGATTATCGCGAGCTGTTTGTACGCATGTATGCATGTATATTGTACAACAATGACCATTCGACAATAATTTGCAAACAATCGTTGCTAAGCACACGTTACAAAATCTATCACGAATTAACCATATGACCTTGTTAATATTGCTTACAAGTCCATTATTACAACGAGCAGGCTTCCTGTCTTCGTACGATTTACTATAATTATTAGTAACAGTTACCATTATTCGAATGTGTAGATCACATGACTATACATATGTATGTATGTCGAAAGCGATGAAGAGTTTTTAATCGCATGCAGTTCTCTTCTTGCTAATGCCTGTAATTTTTGTTCTTACGTATGATGGAAATTACTTATGGTGGTACTTAATAAGAATATCAATATTTTTTCATAAGGAAACCCACTGATTATTATATTTACAATGGCATATTCTAAAACACAGGAAGACGCTTTACTGGAATAATCTGAATTTCTGATTTTCGTTAATAAAACATTTCGACACTTGAAAACGGAAGTTACTTAACAGGTTTCCCTATTGAAAAATGATAGCGATCTATTGTTACTTTTGATGAATCTGGAATATTTTTGGCGCCACGACTACTGTATGAATGAAAGTTGGAACTGTGGTACAATAAATCGTAGAAAATATTGTCGTTTTTGTAAAACTAATAACAAAATCTAAAATTATAACTTGTTGGCTAATTTTGTAGTAGGTTATATACCTTCAAATACGACTAAAAAGTGTCGCATTTTGTTTTTTACTTTGAAAGCTTTTTTCGTTGTTTCTCCCACACCGAGTTATCAAAAACTTTTTCCAATAAATTACCTGGAAGTTTCTTATTCTATGTATTTCGTATTAAAAGACAATTTATCTAATTCAAGATATTAAAACTTCAAAGAAATGATGGACTCCTCAGGGTTTAATTATTTAAAATATTTAATAACTTTAATGTTTTAGTTGAGTTTTTTCATACTACATTTCCAGCAAATATTAAGAATATAATACGATGTAGACTTTATACGAGGGTGGATTGATAAGTTTCCGGCCTGACCAAGAAAAACAAGGTTTTTAAAAATTTTTTTTTTTTATTTCTCAACATAATCTCCTCCAAGGCTGATACATTTCTCATAGCGGTGTTCCAGTCTATTAATGCCATCTCTATAGACTGATTCGTCAAGCTCCTCAAAATAACCATTTACAGCTTCGATTACTTCTTCATTGTCCGCAAATCTCTTACCGCCAAGCCATTTTTTGAGATTAGGGAACAGAAAATAGTCACTCGGGGCTAGGTCTGGAGAGTAAGGAGGGTGCGGCATCAATTCAAACTTTAGATCGTTGATTTTAGCCGTCGCAACGATTGACGTGTGCGCTGGTGCGTTATCGTGATGAAACAAGATTTTTTTCTTCGCCAGATGAGGTCGTTTAATTTTCACCTCGTGGCTCAAACGTTGCAATAAGTCTGCGTAGTATTGACCAGTGATAGTATTACCCTTTGCAAGGTAATCAATGTATATAATACCTCTTGCATCCCAAAAAACAGTAGCCATAACCTTGTTCGCCGAAAAAATTGTTTTTGCCTTCTTTGGAGTTGGTTCCCCTGGTCCAATCCACTGTTTAGACTGTTCTTTGGTTTCAGGAGTGTAGTGGTGGACCCACGTTTCGTCAACGGTTACGAATCGACGCAAAAATTCGCTTGGATTACGCTTATACAATGACAAATTTGCGGTAGAAATGTTTTTTCGAATCAATTTTTGGTCGACTGTTAGCAAACGCGGCACCCATCTTGCACAGAGCTTTTCCATATGCAAATGTTGGTGCAAAATATGTTGCACACGTTCATATGACATCTTACAGGTCTCAGCTATCTCACGCACTTTCAATCTGCGGTCTCCCAGCACTATTTGATGAATTTTTTCGATCATATCTGGAGTTGTGACCTCAACGGGGCGTCCTGAGCGAGGCCCATCAGAGGTGCTCACACGACCCTTTTTAAACTCGGAAACCCACTGCTTAACGGTTGAATATGACGGGGAGGATGTCCCCAGTGTTGAGTCCATCTCTTTTTTAATTTCCTTCGGCGTTAACCCCTTCAAATAAAAGTATTTGATGACAGCACGATTTTCCTGCTTTTCCATTTTTACGAAAACCACAGAGGCGTCTTGTTCAGCGTGCTGTCAAACCTACACTAGCAAGGAGATCGGGCTGAAACTATAGCTACAAGCTATCCAAGGATGGTACTATAGAATGTCACCTCAAGGTAGGCCTAGTGGCGTCATCTCTTGGTTAGGCCGGAAACTTATCAATCCACCCTCGTACACTACTGGCGATTTGAGAACCGACTACGACGGCATAATGTATTAAAATTTTTTCAGCAAATAATAGAATAAATTTCTTAGAACCATCACGAGGTTTGGGATAGAACTCTACTGTAGTTTGAGGAAATTTTCAATATATTTTATGTGACATTGGATTGTGAACAATATAACGAAACACGAATGAAGAAATTAGTTTTTGCGCTGTTTTCCATACCGAACTAATTGAAAATAAATTTCATCTAACTAAACTTTTATTAGCTGTGAATCTATCTTATATCAATAACAATTTTTAGCATAATTTCAGTTAATAGAACAAATATTTTATTCACTAAGAGTCTTCTATGTTTACCTTGGTCGCTCCATTAATAAATTAACAAATTATTGCATGCCGAAAAGGACTGTTTATTAGTAAACAAGCAAACCGCAGAATTGTTTCTTTATTATTTAACAATTGATGCAATAGTCGTTTAGTATGTAATGAGCGTCTTGTTTCTCGTCATTATACCTGCTACGCAAACTAGGTCACTAACAATTATTGTCCGACTTTTGGACAGACGTGGTAAATGTTTAGATTAATGAAATTTGATGTAGCTTGTCTAGCGTATTACATTAAACTGATGGTCTTGAACACAATTCCGTAGTTAAAATGGAATTAGAAACAAATCCATGATCGATTTTCATTTCAGATGTACAAACAAGAATTAGGTAAATTTACTGATATTTAAAATTATGTTTGCTATTTAGCTTATACCTTCTCTAACGACAAAATCGGTTAAAAAAATAATGTTTTTATGGCAATTTTGATTTTATCGCGCAGTAATGAATTCTGAGAAAAGTAAGCACTTTTATGATTTATACCTGTTGCCTGTCGAGTTAGTTAGATAGATATTTCTATTGTTAATAATGTTTAGTAATTACGCGGGTAATTTTTCTTATTCGTTTTGCAATAATATTAAAATTTAGAACTGTTTTTCGTTAAAAGTTTTATCAGTTGAACTAAAGCAAATGCTTTCTCCTTTTAGAAACCAGAAAATAAATATTATTGTGAATTTGTAAGTGAAAGCCTGTGTTATTGTAATATGTTGCACCTATGTACGTAATAAATAAAATTACGTATTCGGATGAAAGTCATTTAAATAAAAGTTAAGTAAAATTATTACAATATTTTTCACATGTGCGTTGCTGCGAGTATAGTTGCTATTGCAAATCATAACTAGTTTTGGTATTTTTTCATATTTATGAGAGAACGAAGCCTTTGACAGAATTCCATAAGAAAAGATTCTTATTTAAAAACACAATTCTTTCTGAAATTAACTCCATAGCGAATGTGCCTGTAATCTTGGTGCTAACGACCTCGATAGGAAGATTAAATTTATTGAAATAAGATATTTGCTTTGATAAAAAAATATGCTTAAATGCGTACTAAAATTTAAAAGTATAATATGATGTTAAATTATTCAAATTGTTATCATTTCAAAAATGGATATATTTACTAAAAATAGTAAACAAAATATTAATAACAGAAACTTCTTTGTACGCTTTTCTTTTAAAAGTTTTCTCCACTTTGCTAAATAAAATAAGGGAATATACGTAACAGTTTAATTACTGTAATCTGTTTCTTGTTTACAAGCGATGCGTTGAATTCGTATGAAATGACTTTCTGTATTCCTAATATAAATTTACATAACTAGTACTTAAGTACATTAACAGGTTTTTTTAATTCTATACATTATTTTATTTATTTCATGTTTGATGTTAATTTGCTGTTATCAAATGGCATGTTTTAAAAGTGGTTCCGATAGAAAAAATGTCTTTAACTAAAGTTTTCAATTACTTTTATTTACCATCGATAACATTATGTTATGCTACTTATCTCGGTTTGTATCATTTTATTTGTTAGATAAATGGGTAAATATACAAATAAAGATAATTGAAATATCTTACAGACCCTCAAACAAATTCTAAAATTTAAGCAAGTTTACAGTCGATTTCTAAAATAATTCCTACATAAATTAGCTTTTATCAATTATTCTCTAGATGTGGGGCATTGAATGTACCTTCACCTAAGCCTGATTTGCTTTGACGGTAACAATAGCCCTAAAGATTATTTTTAATTACCAAATGAAAAGAGACAAACAAAAATTCGTTTTATAGTAGAAAAAGGAGACTGCGGTAAATAATAATTAATTAAAAAGTTAAAAACAAGACTCACCCCTAATTACTACAAAAACTTTTTAAGCGGACCCGTGCTTCGACTACTTCATACGTGGGCAGTCTCGCGTTGATAATGCCCACGTATGAAGTGGGCGAAATACGTGCCCGCTCAAAAAAAATTTGTGGTAATTAGGGGCGAGTCTTCTTTGTAATTTTTTAATCAAAAATTCGTTTTGACTTTTATTTTTGCCACTTCTTAACTTAACTTAACTTTACATCGAAAGCTCCACTCCCAAAAAAGTTCCCTTTTCTTCCACCGTTATTTTGAAAGCTCTGTTTTCATAAGATTTCAGTAAAAATTGCTTCTAAACTACGTATAAATATTTACTACACGTTTGGCGGTAACTTTAAACTTAAGTTTGAATCGACATGAACCAAATTTCAGAAAGTGATATTGTAAAATTGTAGTTTCAGAAAAATGTCGGGATCATTTTACAACCCTTCTTACAAAAGTATACGTTAGTTGAAGGTAAAATAGAACGCGCACATGTGACACATACCTGAGTACCTTATACACCAAGGGGCCGAATGGAAGCACACAGACGACTGCGACAGTAATGAAACAAAGTTAATTGTCGGACACAACGATTGCTGTTGACCACTCTTCAAACGCTGATTCACCCACTTAGATCTTCTATATATAATGTAGTTACCCAATACAGAGTACGTGGTACAATGAGGATTAAATCATTATTACGGACTTTAAATTTACTCTTGATCGATATTAGTTTTATCAACAAACAGTTTTCAAATATTTTGTACTGTTTGTTGATTGATGACAATATTTGACGAATGAAAAATGTCAACAATAGAATCTTCTTCGAGATATCTACATACATACGTATTTATTAGGTAGGTAGATACACGAATGCGTCACAGTCCTAGACTGTCTCAATTGATCGAAATTTGCTTGTCAAGTACAGCACTGCAAAATAATTGTACTAAGCAATGCTGAATTGACAGAAATGGGAACGACCGTCAATAAAACCCAATACGATGAATAATCATAAAGACTGAACATTATTAAGTCCATAAACAGATAGTAGTCTATGTACAGAGTGGCCATTAAGGATGTAATAAACAAGTACATTTATTGAGGACTGAAAAATTCAAAGAAAATCGAACTAAATCTGTTCAAATTAGATACACATGTTTATTATAAACAATATATAGTTAAATAATTTTTATGGGCCTTTTGGCTTTGGTGTTCTTATTTCTCATTCACTCATTCAAATTGTTTTTTTACAGTAATGAAGAGCTCGTCAAATAAAATTTTGACCGGCATTTTTTGATTTATAAATGACATTTGGTGTTATCAGGTATTAGAAGATCATACCTTTCGGAAAAGCTGTTTTGTATTGCAGATATAAATTTTGTTACGACTTATAATTGTTTATGTGTGTAAATATACAGGCACCCATGTAAATAGTTTGTAAGCACTGGAAAAATTGAGTGACGCGCTTTATTTGTTTTTTTTATCTGATACAAATATAAGGAAAGATTCGGTTGCATTAACTTTTCTGCACCATAGGAAAATTTTTATAGCATCTAAAAATTTTTTGTAGAAAACTAAACAAACGCCTAATTGACTAGACCTTCAAAATATCTCCTTGGTGGTATTCTTCAAAGGTCTACGAACGGAGTCCACTTCGTTAGTGGTACTAAAAAAGTTAATTTGCATATTCTGTTTTTTTTGTTATTTCCAAGTGCTTTCGAAAATATACCTATTCATTATGACGTCAAGATGTCCAACATTCATACAACTATATAAACCTACAAAGTTTGCTTTGTTACAAAAGTTAGGAGTAAAAATAAACAGAGGTATATTTGGTGGTCGTATGCAAATGCCCAAATGACTTTAAAAAATAATAAAATGTATATTTTATTAGTCTCTGCAATTAGTTAACAACTATTTGTTCGGAACATGTATTAATTTATTAAGAAAATGAATGAGAGGTATTATAAACGGTAGCACGAAGATGGATTTTGAAAAGTAAAATAGAATGTTGTAATGCTACCTCTGGCTGGAGTAAATAAATAACCTAATCTTGCTTCTTTGTAGTGCCTTAATTTTCCATTTGTATTCGCCTAAAAATTTTTTTTACACCTTTTTTAAATACACTTTTTCCTTTTTAAATCAAAAGCACAAAGAACGTAAAATCAAAACTAATTCATGCGACTGCTGGCCGGATTTTGCTATCCAATCCGTTGCGAATTCATAAGATTGCAAGCTTTGCCATTGTAGAGGCTAAGCCTAAAAGCTTTTGCTCCTAAAAGGTAATATATCACCTGAATTAAGGGCGGCAGGTATTAAACGGCTTAATTAGTAATTACAATTTGCAATTCTTGGTAAGTAAATGGTAAACGTCTTCATCAACGGTTAATCCTTTAGGACAGAAGCTACAAATATTTACTCAAAATACACGTGATGGTTCATTATCTTGCCAAAATTTACCATATCATATCATATCATATCATATATCATATATATATATATCTTCTTCGAGATATCTACATAC
>NW_020438971.1:231246-258819 GCF_000699045.2 Agrilus planipennis | reverse complement strand
TAAAAAAAAATACAACGTGTAATTATACAACACGCTACTGAAGTGAAACTTCTTCAAACACACAAACATACCGGGATAGGGGTTAAGGAATTGGTTTAATGGTATTATTTGTACACTATGAATTTAAATTTTACACGGCTTTTTCAATGTTGATATTCTCTAATGGTACGTAATAGACAAGAATCAATCGTCACGGAATTCAATGTGAAACGTCCATTACTCTTGCTGGTGTACATTTGTATCTAGTGATTGTTACGAATTCAATAAAGGTCTTCCCAAGGAAGTCTAAAAGCTTTACGAAATCGTAATCGATTGTGAGATAAATCTTCATATTAATATTTTATCAACGACAGGCCGTTTTTATTGTACAAAAATCCTTTGCATGTATTTGTTTTAGAAATGGGTTGCTTGCTCGGCACATTATTAAACAATTTAACTAATTATTTTGAATAAGAACACGTGATGTATGTCTCATTTTGTTATAAATCTTTTTCATAATTGTTTCGGTAATTAACGAATGTAGAAAATATTAATTTATTTAGAAGGCTATCTACAATATACTCTTTATTATAAAAGAAAAATACAACGTGTAATCATACAACACGCCACTGAAGTGAAACTTCTTCAAACACACAAACATACCGGGATAGGGGTTAAGGAATTGGTTTAATGATATTATTTGTACACTATGTATTTAAATTTTACACTATACATGCCGGAGTTGCCTGTAACGAACGTTGCATTGAAGCGCGCTCACGGCTCAAGCGCTGTCCACTACGAACTCGACTACGTGACCGAGTAGAGGGGGGACATCCGTTGCATGATTTCGTTACATAGCAACTCGCATGAAACGAACCTACCATAGCGTGCGTAAAGAAGTTTCACATCAAAAACTTACCGTAGGAAAATGAAATTTTAAAAAATTAAGAAATTTCACACATATGAACAGCCCTCAGGTGATTTGAATATCAAAATCAGATTACGTAATCTATCTATCTACTATCTAGTATCTATAAAATCAACAATTCAATTCTACTTTATATAGAGTGCAGTGACAAAACTGTTTACTTAATTCTTAAATTAAAAATAAACGATAAGTTAAATAAAAATGTTACTATTGTTGATGTAAGGGTAGAGGAAATTGCCTCCATTGAATAAGTTTTCAAAGTAATATTAAGCGAAAGATGGAATCGGTTAGATATCCTGTCGAGGTAGGTGTAACGCGTACGCGTACAATGCCTGTACGCCCAACGTGCTGTTGGGCTACATCCTGGGACCTAGTAGCTCCCGGTTGCATTTTCAGAGAGGGGTGGCAGGGAGGAAGCGGCATTCGTGGCAGGACCGCCGCCGTTGTTGTCGGAGAACAGCAGGAGAATTATTGATTCTAGAAGTTACGAACCATCATGCCCGTTTAACAGTCAGTATGCATTCAAATTATGATTGCATATATGTACGGGGTATCTCGGTGTCATAATCATAACGTATTTCCCTCTTTTGTCTTAAAAAATTTGAAAAGTGACAGACGTTCAATATAAAAAACGTTGACAACAGCAATTACTTCTTCTACTGTTACAATCCGGCCACGAGAAACGAGAACAAATTGTTTTTGTAGACGCGGTTAAACGATTGTGAAACATTAAAATAACAAAAAAAAAGAAACTTGATTTATTTCATATGAGTGACCCTTGGAAAGAAATGGAAAATATAACAAAAGAAACTAGAATTTGTTTTTTCACAACCGTGTTTTAGAAAAAGCTCTTAAAATATATTTCCTACCTTTCTATCGTTGTGAATTAATATACATATAGAGTTTTGATTAAATTCAATGATAGGATGAGGGTGGCTTTAGCGTTAGCTACAATTTGTATATATATATATATATACTGAGTATATTAACTATGATGATTATATAAGAAATAAAGAGAAACCAACAAGTTTATGAAGTAGATCTACTGGGTAAATAAACAAGTGTAAACCTCTAAATTAATTTTTGATAAGCGTCCCTAATTTTGGAAGGATTCAATCAAAATCTACAGAAATGTCCATAATCTCGTATAAAACAAAATTTCTTGTATGGGTGAAAATGGGTATCTCACATAAATTTAGAAATACCGCTCCGAGAAATTCACCGAAATTGAATATAATCTGTCTGAAATGACCGGGAAATTGGTATTTTCATTTAAGTATATAGAAGAGTAGCTGTCAGCAATATACCTTAATCCATATATTACATACATGTTTCCTGTACGCCCAAATATTGTTTCAATTTTACGCTATCAGTATGATATCCAGTGAAACACATGATATATAGCATATTTATTTGGTAAAAATAAGAGAACAAATTGAAGATGAACTCAAAGAACCTGTGAAAAAGAGTGATAAAGTAGTAATAACTTTTCATTGACATATATGAACGGGCTTTGACACCCTTTTCACCTAAGGTTAGGTACTAATAGACCAGCTCGTTCCCATTTCCACTTGTCTCTTCATGTCCAACGTCACATATTAGTTTCCCTTATATTTTTTATTTTCTTTCAACTTCTCTAACCGCTTAAATTTCATGATCTATGCCTTTTATGTATGCTACTTTTTTCTATTAGAGCTGTTTCAAAATTAAAATAAATAAAAAAGAGAATATGTCCTGTGTTTAATTTAGTCTTAATTTCTCGGCGTGCTCTGTTAGATAGTCTGTTATGTATTTATGGTTGAATTCTACGTAAACTCTTCATTTATAATATTTTGAATAATTAAAATTTAAATCTATTAGCTACACACCGAATTAAAATTTAAATTTTAGATATTTGTTATTATATTATTTTAAGAGTTGCGAACACTTTCTCTACTACTACTTAATATTAATGTGCATTTTAAATGAGACTGGCAACATATTTTGATCCTTAAAATACAGAACAAATATTTTAGGTGAATATATGCAAATTAGAATTTTGATCACAATTTTCTTCGTGATTGTGAATGTAAGCGTATAATAAATTCAGCAGCCGATTTTTAACAACTTATTAACATAATTTGAAATTAGTGTCACTCACGGAGAAAACTAAATTTTTATGACAAAGCAAAAATTACAATTTTCGATTGTAAATGACTCACTTTAGCGTAAAAATAGTAGAATTTATTAAATAACGTGTAATAATCTCAATTTTGTTTTTTTGTAAAAATTATTTCACGTTTCTTATTTATTACAATCTAATTTGTAATATCAACTAAAATACCTAGTAAATTAATTTCTGTTGGGATTTTATTTTTACAAGTTCGAATCTAAATTGTAATTTTTATCATTTTCGCTTACGAAATAAAGGGCTAGCTAAATTGTAAATATCGCTTTAATATTTAGATAAATTTTCCTTTTTGCATTTTCTCTGTGCTCCTGTTTAATTGCAGTTCCTTCTTAAAAAAGCTACTTTCTACATAACTTTTTCTTCCTTTGGTTTGTAAAGGTACCTACATACCTTCATCATATATCCGTTTCCTCTTACTAGTTGTTTAATTAAGTTCTGCAGTCAGATTTGATAGTTTTCAACGCTATGCATTAGGGGTGGTTGGTTACTCATTAATCTGAGTTGGTCCTGACGAAAGGACATCTTGATTTTGTAATTGGGACAACTGTGACGCTCATGCGCGCTACGGCAACGAATTTTCCAAACGGTTTTTGGATGGGAAGCCTCCAGGCCACAGTAAGTGTCTTCTGGTGGCCGGTGCGGTTCCGAGATTTTCCTTACAAACGTGTCGCGCGTGTCTATTTTCCATGCACCAAGGAACGTATGCCGGTTGCTACTGCATTACAAAACTAAGACACTGCAACGTTTTTTATTTTAACGTGTGACATTCGAGTTGATTTTAATATTTCATTTAAATTTGTTGCGATGAAAATACAGCCGTTTCAGGCACAGCAAATGTGAAGTTTAAAAAGTTGTAAATATGAAAAATGGATAAAGAAATAATTGTAATGTACAGGCTGTTGCATTTTTAATATAGATATAAACTTTCTTGCGATTAGTATAAACCATCGAAAGGTATTTGAAAAATTTGAAAATCTTATGATTCGCGGTAATAAGCCTGTCATTTGGAAATTACATGGTCTTAATTATTTCTACCGAACTCACTGAAGTATTTTATTTAAAAATGTACATTATTTACTGGGATTTCAAAACAACCCTTCATTTGCTTAATTCTACGCTTTCTTTTGTTTGTAGCTGCAATTTTTTTAAATGCCATTACCGAATTATTTAAAAACTATCAAATAGTACTTTTGTTTTGTTAATGTTATAGCAATACTTTATTGTATAAAGTATCCAAATTGCATGTTTTTAATATCAGGAGATGTATAAAAATTAATCGCAAATGTTACATTATATTAGGAATTTATTTTTGAATGAAACTTGCTTTAATTCTATATTATCCTTTGTCGTACCGACAATGCACATTTTCAGTCCCATAATGAATAAAATTGCGTACAATTTGAGTAATAAGTTTTTAACAATATATTCTTTTTATCCTAACTCGAAAAAATATTCCTGAAACTTAATAAAATGATAAGACAAAACAACTACTCTTCAATTTTCTGGTTACGAAAAAGTTTTTCTTGATGTGATTTATACACCCTTAGAGTTAGAGACAACAGGGTACGCATTGAACCCCGCTTGTGGTTAGAAATAAGGGTACATTTACTACAGGAAACCATAATATTCACAAAAAGTTAATTACTGTAGCATCTGCAATATGTCTCGTAATAATTAATTGTTTTAAAATTAATTTTGCCCTAACTTACAAACTTGTTTGTTGTAAATTGAAATTCGAAACATTAATTTGAATCAAATTATTAACCATAAAATATGATAATTATCTGTCATGTATCCCCACTTGGTGTCTTGCTCTTCTAAAGAACTTGGTGTAACAAAGGCTATTGAAGAGAATCCACAAGGATTTAGGAAAGTCCTTTTAGTTTTTTTTTGCTTGGAAAAAGCGAAACAAAAACAATAAAAGCAAGTAGAAGATCGTTGCGAAATAAATATCTAATGAATAATACAGATATCACTTCATTTTTCAACATACCTAAAAAAAGAGGAGGTTGTCAATTCGATCGTATTATTTATTATGTGTATGACACGCATTTCTTTCCGCAGCTGTGAACTGATTTTAATAATTCTATTTTTATTGTATAGTAGGGCGATTCCGTTTAAATTTGAAGAAAATATTCTCTGACGGTGCACAATTAGACAATGATAACAAAATAGTTGGAGAAATTAATGCAATTATCTTTTAATTTTTAAGTTTACGTTGGTGCCTTTAGGTTTACATGTTAGGCAAATAAGGGTAGATGGTTTTTATACGTCAGTATAAATATTTAAATTATTACTTATCCAATAAGTATCTAACAAACCCAAAAAGGGATCGTCATTAAATATCCTTCACATTTACAGCTTTAAAGTTTCCGTTTCCGATGTATTGTTATTGAATTACATTTTCTTTGTGGTAAACATAAAAGACAAAAGCAAACGAAATGGACGCGCCTTTTAAGAACAAATGAAATTCGAATAGGTATATTCGGGTCTGCTACTAAGAGTTCACTATGTAACCAACGATTTATTACCACAAAAACATCACGATGGGAGAAAAATCTGAAGCTACTGCTGCCAATATCACACAATCTCGTACTTTTTTGTGGAGTTCATTCAAGGATAAGGGCGTGGAAAAGCTTTACCAAAGTTACAGTGCCAAACAGAAAAGATCTGGGTTGGAATGTTTTCTCTTAGCAGCGATACTATTTGACATTTATCTAGTAGCCATTTCGAGCGGACAAGACTTTCTCGTTGTTGGGGTGATGGGTGGCTTTCTGATAGCCAACTGTTTACTGTTGATATGGTGTAGGAGAGACTTCGACAACAAAACTGTTTGGGCCGCTATGCCCCACGTGTCGTGGCATTTTTCAAATGCTCAACTAATTGCTTCGGTTTTTCTTAAGAGAAACGAGGTGACTGCCAGCGAAAGTCTCGGATGGGCTCTGCTTCTGGTCTACTTGATTTATCTCACCCTCCCGTTGCGTTTACGATATTGCGTAATTCTAAGTTTGGGAACGTGTGCTTCGTACATGGTGGTTGTCATAAGATTGCCCAAATTTGAGACGCATCTAGTGCAACAGGTAAATAAAACTATATACTTATTTTGACATACACCCAGATATTGTTTATGTTATTAGAGTTTTTAAATTTGCATAGTTAGGTAATATTATTTTCAATCATGCTGATATCAAATTTTGTAAAATTTTCTAAAACTTGTGGTGTGCGTAGTTCTAAGAAAATTCAAGTAGGCTAAATCATAAAGTTAAGGCCAGATGAATTCTTTTGCTAGATTGTAAGGGTAGTTTTTATGTTGTTTTCTGTGGGAAGAAATCGATCGCATCAAGTACCCAGGTAGTCAAAAAAGGGAGTACAGGCTGGCGAGCGGGCATTTGGTGAAAACGTTTAAATGTATCTACATAGCCAGTTTTATTTTCACTGAATATTTTTAAAGTTTGCGGAGTTTTCTTTTTTCAAAGCCCTTGCCCTTAGGAGATTTGTTCTCTTCATCAACTAATTTTCATATCAGTATCTCAACGAAAAAAGAGATACTTCACTAATGTATTCTATTGAGAATTCTGGAATAACGGAATAGAACAATTGTTACTTTTAGGTACAAAAACGTAAAAATATAAAAATCAGAGTCTCATTTATGAAGGATTTTCATAGTCTTAGATTTGACGTTGTTTTAATTTGAAAGTACTTTAGACAAGGTTTACTTTTTCACAAGATTAAAGGCAACATAATAACGTAAATTCAATTCTACGTCCAACTCGGTTTATAATTTCCTTTTATTCCATTTATTTTAATTTTAAAAAACAATTCATTTTTCCAACGCTACTTGTTTCAATAGAATTTTTGTAGAAGAACACAGTGACATCAAAAGAACGTTCATTACGTTCTTGATCAGAAATTTTTCAAAACTACTAGATCTCATCAGCGCGCCATAAATTACAGATCAAATAGTTAAGTAGCTGCAAATATCCACTACATGCCGTTATACTGGTTGTACCTGTGCAACTTAACATAAAAGTTAATCATCCAATTTTTTTCTATAAGAAAATCCCCGACTGAATTTTTATGTTACTACTTAAGTATTATTTGTTGCGTATATCCAGATAGGCGCAGTGGTAANACGAAGCATCGGACTTAAAGAAACACTGATATACACAACACTTCTTTCAAGATGTATTTTAACTCCGATAATCATCATCATCATCATAAGGTCATCAGTCCTAATTCGTAATTCTAATTGTTCTATTAATCTACCTCCCTATTTCTTATTAACTTCCATAGGGATCCCACCCTGTTCTCCTATTCTTTTTACAAAAACTACCTCATTTCTAACCATCTCTAACCGTAGGAAAAATTTCCATTCTATTTCATTTAAAAAATGCCATTTAATTACCACTGATAATAATTAATGGTAATAAATGGAGAATTGCCAATGGGATGAATGGAATTTCCACTAGAATTCTCGAACTCAATGGGACTTCCATTGCTAAACGTAATGGGATTTCCTTTGCGTTCCATAGGAACTTCCATTTCTGAACCCAATGAAAATCCTATTGTCAATTCTTTATTTTTTACTTTTAATTATTGCTAGGGGTAATTAAATGAAATTCTTTTTAATCAAGATGAAATATGAGGAAAATATTAATTACATGACAATTATTATTCCAAATAATGTTTTGTTTATTAATTTTACAACTTGCTGTGACAATCAGCACGTTTCTCTCCGTTTTTTTAATAAATTTTAATCATCTCAAACCAGATCTTTTCCATTTTTAGGTATCTACCCAATTGTTTTCCCATTTAATGGTTTTAAATAGAATTTATAAATTTTGCATTGGTTCCCATTGAAAATCAATGGAAATTTTTCCTATGTAAATATTAATGGAATTATTGTAAATGGAAACAATTATTTTTCCATTTATGCCAAATGGTTTTGAATGGAATTTACAAATTTTCCATTGATTCCCATTGAACTTCAATGGAATTTTTCCTACGGGCAACCTCACCATCACAGAGAAAACTAAATTTTTTCCGTAGAAATAGTAGAATTTATTATGTAACTTGTAATAATCTCATTTTTGACATGTTTTTTTAAAACTTATTTCAAGTTTCTTGATTATTACAATTTAATTTGTAATATCTAGTAAATTTATTTCTGCTGGGATTTTATTGTTACAAATTCGGGTCCAAATTGTAATTTTTGTTATTTTCGCTTACGAAGCAACAGGCTAGTGGGATAAATTGAAATATCGCTTTAATATTTAGGAAAATTTTCCTTTTCCATTTTCTCCATGTTGTGTTTGTTTTATGACAGGTAGACACTTTAAATTTCAGAGTGAAAAATGTCTACCTGCTCTAATGTAGGTCCGCATATATAAAATTAAAAAAAGGTCAGAACTTGTACTAATTTGTTATTTGCTGATTTTATAACACAATAACGCATATTTCTTCAGTCAGCTAAAGCTGAGTGTTTGTGTTAACTTTTCAAATATTCTCGATTTTGTTAAGCAAAAGGGGGAAATTGGGTTAATTGTGCATATACATTGTAATTACAGGCGTGTCTTTGTTCTGTACGTTTCACAAGTATTTTTTTTTGTTACATCCAAAAGTGGATGATTCTGGACTCTGGCACTCTGCCAGCATTTCCGTAAATGTACAAAGTTCAAGTTCACAGCAGTAGAGATAAACACAGTTTTGTTTTCCTTCTTCTATCCGTTGTGGAATTAGACAAAAAATAATTTTTTAATTTTAAATACTTATTTCAATGGAAATTTTATAAATAACAAACACATACCAAGAATATAGTCATAATTTCCATATATTAATTTGAATTATTTCGGAATTTCGTTTTATCGTACTAATTGAATCTGAATATTAAATCATAATTTTAATAAAATTAGAGTAAAGGAATTAAAACACTTGGCAAGTTTCACAATGTTCAATNTATTTGAAATTGTAGATTCGCTTGGCACTTGGTGAAACATTTTTATAAAATTAAAGTAAAGGAATTAAAACACTTGGCAAGTTTCACAATGTTCAAAAAATTTACTTTGTATACTCTTTGAAAATGGTTTAAACACCGAAACGATCGTCAGAGAAGTAAATTGAACATTGTGAAACTTGCCAAGTGTTTTAATTCCTTTACTTTAATTTTATAAAAATGTTTCACTAAGTGCCAAGCGAATCTACAATTTCAAATGCATAATTTTATTGTTTACCCGGCGGCTCCACCAAAGTTCAGAAATTGCAACGTTTCCTTTTTAATCTGAAATTTTACTAACACTATAGTACAAAGAAAAACTTAAATCCACTTCGTAGCACCCTCTATTCTCTTACTCTTTCTAATACCTCCTCATTTTTAACTTTCTTTATCCTTTCGAACGTTTCTAAAATTTTCTTTTTTGCCACGCCCACCGTCTATATTTCGCAACAACCGTACAAAATATCCATCAGGCATACACCTTTAAGAGTCTTTTTTGAACCGTTTGCGAGCACAGAAATTACTTCTTTTTGTTAAAAGCGACTCGACCCTGCGCTGTCCTTTATTTTATTATCTCTAACTACTGCTGTTTCCACCCTGTATTATTTAACTTCGTGGATACACAAAATCATCATTTTTCATCTCCTATATTTATATTCACTCTCTTGTACTGCCTATCTACATGAAAACTCAAACTTCGAATTTCTTTTTTTTTCTTTTTTTAATTTCGTTGGGTAACAATCTAAAATAATGGAAAAGTCACGCAATGCGTGATTCGGCAGAAAATGAACGAGACATGTACGAGCACGCTAAGAACGAAGTGTTGCATGAGTAATGAAACGCTGGACAAAACGTACCTTCATTAAAGAAAAAATTTTGTACGAATTTTTGCGTCGCATTTTTCAAAAGATGATACCTCCCCTTATCTCCACTGCCTCCAACATAAGATGTGGGCGAAACACGTACCTATTCGCTCAGTAATAAACTATGTAGTGGCAAATTGGGGTGAGTTTCTCCCCTTTTTATTTTGATCAAATTATACATTGGCATAATCAGGTACCTACTGGGAAAATTTCGTCATTTCCTACTTAATTTCTGTTTGTTCTTCTCTTGTGTGTTCTTTCCATCTTCGTATTTCCCGTTTACATCTCCAAAGTTTTCTCGCAATGATTTGATTTTGTCAGACTAATAAAATTAAGCTATTCTGAAAGTTCTCTTAAACATGTTAATTATTAGCAATTAAATTCATTCGCATTTCTCTTAAATAGGATGGTATTTACCAGGTTAGTTGATTACCTACATATTATTGAATTTAATAGGTACTATGTACCTACTACAATTAAGCATTATCGATGGTAATCAATGAAATTGAGTTTTACCGACACAAATATAAAGTAAAGGGGTTCTTAGGAAAATCAAGCTACCTACTAAGCGAAAATCAAAGCAGATAAGTTTGAAGTATGGCCGATGAAGCGCTGGCGTTAGTTAATGAGTAGAAGCCAGAAAACTAATTAACTTATGGTTGCATTGAATGAGTTATCACAGATAAATGTCGACCCCTTCGTAAAAAAACGGTTTGGCCTTTTAATTTTTCATTTTAATTAATCTGTTCACTCCTGGCTTTCGTCAATCCTTTAATAAATTGTAGTTCACTTAGAGGGTGATTATGCGTCCCCTAATAACAATAACAATTTTTCAAGTTTATTTCTCGTTTTTAAACGCATTTTTCATTTGTTTCAGCATTCTGCAAATTGTGTGTTGCTGATTACTGCAAATCTCTTGGGTCTCATGTCATATTTCGTGGAAGAAAAGCAACAAAGAAAAGCATTTCTAGAGACAAGGCAGTCGTTAGAGATGAAATTAGTTATTGAAGAACAAAGCGCAGAGCAGGTAATGTTTTCACATTTACCTACAAATATAAAAATAGCAAAAACTTAGTAATAATAACCAGGTTTTACTTTTACTATAAGTGTAGACAGAGCTTCTTTTTATGTTTTGCGCGTTTTCAATCAGCTGCTAAAAATTCTGTTTTAAAAGTTTTTACTGTTTTGCAGTTTCATTCTATCGTTTATTCCATTAACTGTGTTAACTTCGCGTTTTACGATTGATTTTCTCGTTCCTCTGTACATATATTTTTGCAATTCGCTGAATATGAGAGACCGTGCTACGGCAACAAATTTCACCAAATGATCTTGCGATATTTCAACATTTTTTGGTGATGCATTGCTCAACTCAGTCTCTATCTGGTCACTCTCTTTTCACTTCAAGAAGATTAATGTGCCCGACCTCTACTCGACCTGAAATATTCATTAGACGTTTTGATCTATTTCGGCTTAGTGATGATTAAAATGGTCAAATTTTAAATCATAATTTTGAAAGAAAGTTGTAAATACTTTTTCTATTGCATAATAAACTGTTTTTTGTATTCGCTGTTTAAGTACGCGGCTCTTAATTGTGTTGCAAATGCTTCAAGACAAAAAAGAAAATTTAGAAGTTGTGGCCGCTTTTATTCTTCGAAAATTCCCCGTGATTATTGAAAAAAGTTCTTTCAAACGTGGTGGTTTAGGAAAGATTGAAAAGACAAGCACCCGTAAAACGTGATAGGTACTGAATCCTTTTCTTGTTTCAGGAGAGGCTTTTGCTGTCCGTTTTACCCGAACACGTGGCTGTCCAAATGAGACAAGATTTGGATCTAACAGATAGCCAGTTTAAGAAAATATACATGAGCCGCCACGAAAATGTCAGGTAAGTTGTATATATGTTATGTTACCGGAAATGTATGAAATCTAATAATTGTATACAATTTCTAGGAAATGTATACAATTCCGAGGCTATTTAGGAAATCTATAAAATATTGTTTCAAAGATTTTTGAATACACACATATCCTGGGAAATGTATACATTACCTAGGAATTGTATTAAATTCCGATATTGTACTAGGAAATGTACAAAACTAATGCTTTCTATGAATAAAACATGTTAGTAAACTGAGAATCAGAGTTACTTGTGAATACAATAAATCGCTTGATCGGATGACGCAATACCCTCCCCTCGCTCTCCCCGCGTACCTAATGACATTTTGAATGTAATACATTTTTGACACCCCTAACTACCATAAAAAACATTTTTGAGCGGACACGTGTTGCGTCTACTTCATACGTGGGCATTTTTAACGCGAGACGAAACACGTGTCCCCTCAAAAAAGTGTTTTGTGGTTATTAGGGGGTGAGTCTTCCCTTCAATTTTTTAATTAATATTTACCACAGTCTCCTCTACTTTTATGCATAATTACGCGAACATCAAAGCATATCATATATTTTTTCTGTATTTATTATAAAAGAGAGGGAATGAAGAATACTATACAAGAAAAGTTTTCTGCATTGGATGTACCGTAAATTTAATTATTTGTATATGTAAGTAAGAAAATAGGAAAAGGTGTTGCATCCGAGGGAAATCGACCCCGGGAGGCCTGTCAGGTCAAATCTGAATATATTCAAACACGTACGCGATTGTTTTAAAATTTATATATTATTAAAGGTTATATAAGTCTGAAATGTATATTATATTTGATTGAAAATCAAATTGATCGAATTTCGGCTATTTGCTATTTCTATATTCTTAATGAAATGTCTGAAAAATGCAAACTGTAAATTCTAAATTTGAGAACGTGTGAATGGAATTTTGCTGTGACAATATTTCTTTTTGCCTTTTAAAAAACTGAAAGCCCTTTACATAAGTTTCTATTATCTTTTGTAAAAGCTGAATATACGCAAGAACCATTTCAAGTGCTGAAATGCTGTGGTATGAAATGAAAATATAACTTTATTACCTTTCCTCTAGAACCGAAATATCCCATAGGCGCATTATTATTAATGAACTCATCCAGTGACATTTGTTCGCCCTTTTTTGAGTGTCATTCGCCTTTTTGTTTGTAAGCTGTGAATTTGTATTGTTGATTTAATTTGTGATAAGAGGGGAATACAATATTCTTGAAAAATTTATACTTTAGTATACTTCAGGGATTTTGTATTTTGCAAGTCCTTTGTGCGACCATTTGAATACCTACCATATTATTTTATTGAGAAAATAAAGGTAAATTTGCGATTTATTTAAGCTATCTAGTTCTAAAGTTCTTATAAAGGGTAACGGTTTGAAAACTTTCTTTCAAAAGCAAAGATAAGAAGCTTGCGTACTGAAACACCCTCAGAAGAAGAAGTTTTAGTTCTCAAAACGACCACTAAAAATACGACAGCAGAAATAGCCGATTCTTAAAGTTTATCTGCTACAAACTCAATTTATTTAGTTTGTATTCACCTAGTACTAACTTACGTATTAAGGATTTTTCAAAATGTCTTGGTTTAGTGGTCTGGATCTGCAACCACAAACTCTATGAGATTCCAATAGGATCTGATTCATACTCCACAAGAATTACTGACTGATAAAAAACGTATTAATTAGTATAATCTAGGCCAGAGCTTCCGAAACTTATTTCAATCGTGACACATTTGCTGTTATTATTTTGAGATCCCCCTTCCTCTAGTCAAAAAGTACCTAGCAGTTTTAGTTCTAGTCTAGTCACAAGAATAAAAATGATCTGTCTTACTACACCGCTGGTATAATGCCACGGCGCCCTAAGGCATCGCGACGCACAGTTAGGGAAATCCTGATTTAGGCATCTACATAGCATAAATTTTTAATCAATTTTGTAAGACTTGCAAAATATATTTCTTTTGTTTTACTAATTGTACTCACAGGGGCGGCCTTTGGGGGTGGCGAACAGGGCAACCGCCCGAGGCCTCGCTCTTGAAGGGGCCTCGCGCACTCGCGCAACAATCTAATTAGAAAAATATTAGGTAGTAATAGTACATACTACTAATGTTTATTTGAATTTCTTAATAGTCTTAAAAGAAGCCGCAAATTTGCTATCTTTGTCATTATCATTTTGTAAAAGTTGGTCNATTTGCTATCATTGTCTTTATCATTTCTTTTTAATTTTCGATAAACAATTTTAAAACTGTAAACTTATTTATGAATCGCTTTGCATTTTTTAAGTATCATCATTAAAATTAATTCCACAAAGACGAGGGCCCCGCAAAAATTTACCCGCCCGGAACCTTCCAATGGCTAAGGCCGCCCCTGTGTACTCATGTACAAATATCACTACAAAATAACCGATGAACCAGTTAAAAGTATATATGGTTTCACTATGAAATAGTTTGATCACTGCTTTTTTAGCTAAATATCACTAATTATTTGTGAGTAATAGATTTTACTAGTAACTTCTTATTTATCTGGGAATTTAGGACAGGTTTCCACTTTTTATTACGTCGACAGTTGTGAAAAGGTTTTGATAAAATAAATTTCTCCAGAAGTAAATGCATTATAAGAATCTGTAGCACATAAAACCAATTATTTTCAAAAGTATAATAAAATTTTATAAATACCAAACGTGAAATTTTAGAACGCACTATAACATTAATTTCGCAAAGTATGGCAATTATTCTATCGATCTCTTTCTTCGCTTAATAAGTATGTAAACACATACGTACTTTTCACTGGCCACACCTTAGTCATTAAGGAGAAATAATGAAAACCGTTAGTGTAGTTATAATGACACATAGCAACCAAAATGCTTGTTTGTTTGGAAATAAACCAATGAATGTTGTTTTACTTTTCTCGTTAAAATAGGAACAGTTAATTAACCAGAAAGGCGAATAAATAAAAAAGGAAACATTAACATATCGTTGCCTTGAACTATATGTGAAAAATGTATTCTGACAAGGATAAAAATGTTTCAAATGAAGCGCACCTAAATATAATTAATTTATATAATGGACACTTTGTCAAAACTGAGTAGATATTATACATAATGGCTGGACAGTGTATATAATATCCGAATTTATTACTTTCGCTGTAGCATATACATAAAAGGATAAACTGGCCACTGACTGATATATCAGCGTACAATCCAATCCTATGAGTCCAGAAACTAGAAATTTTCCAAAAACGTTTCTTATACAACGTGAGCGAGCACTAGGAAGGATTTTTAAAATTCAATTCCTAAATGGGTGAAACAGGGGAGTAAAGTTTGACGCTTCAATTAAAACTTCCAATTAAACGACAACTTCCGGTATGTCGAGGACAGGCCTAAAGCGCGGTTTCATCCTTTAATCACACTTATTAGAAGTTGAATTTTGAGAGGAGTTAGCTGCATAAATTATCATTACACCTATACAATTTATATACATAAAAGTATAAACTGACAACTGACTCATATATCAACGCATAGCCCAAACTCCTGGGTCCAGAAACAGGAAAATTTTCACAGACGTTTCTTGTACAACGTGCGAGCACTAAGAATTTTTTAAAATTCTACTCCTAAGGACTTAGGCCAGGTTATAGTGAGAATGGTTTCAAGTGCTACATGTACTACCGAAAAATGAAATGTGTGCTGGGAGACACAGTAGAAGTGAAACTTCAACGGACAAGTGGAAAAACGGATGGCAGTGGACTAGTGGAAAGACGAATCGCAACAAAATTTTTACTTCAAATTTTACGGGCAGATTGTTAATGTACTTGTCAAATTTGAAAACCTGCCCGTAAAAATTCAAGTAAAAATTTGGTTCCGATTCGTTTTTCCACTTGTCCGTTGCAATTCGTTTTCCTACTTGTCCGTTGAAGTTTCGCTTCTACTATGTGTCCCAGTATACATTTCGTTTTCATAGGTTTACTGCAAATTATGATCTGATTTTTACACAGACCGCAAATAGAGGCAATGATACCCAGCCACGTGGAGATCAGAGGTAAAAAAACAACAGTTGAGCACAGCACACGCCGCCGGGACTCTAGGGGACTCTCCGCTCTTCGTGCGGCCGCCCATTATATCCATCTAATGCAGTCGTTGTCCTGTCTCCGCTGCCGCCAGCCGTAACACATTTTCGTGACAGAATAAATCGTAATACCCCGTCGTCTATATAGAAATTTCACTTTAAAAAATAATACATAAACATTATAATTTCATATAGGATGTACCACTACTGAGCAAAACATAACTAAACAAGATAAAACAAATCAATAAGTTAACGAATTTTGATAAATCTATACCCTTTTCATGATAGCAGTTATTAAAGCAAAAAGTACAACATTTATTTTCTGTAAAGATCTTATATCCGACAGAAAACACTTTTTTCGTCAAAAGATATTTTTTCTAAAGTCTAAATCTATTTTACCAATGTAATTGAAACAACTCAGCCGGATTTTATTTCCTTCTTTATTGTCTTTGTTCAACAGATACTTAATATAGCGGTAAATTTGCTGTTTAGGTTCTAAAAGTATTGTTAGCTCTTATCCATCCTCTGAAGCACTTTTTCGTGATAACTTTCTAAGGGTATATTAGTATGGTTTTGACTAATACCATTATAAGATAATAGAAAGGGTTATCGATTAATTTCTTCCTCATCGTCGGTAATGTATTGTAATATATATGGACAGAAAGTTGAAAAAATCTAACTCCCTTTTAGTGGAAGTGAGAACGCTTTTGTTAACAATCCAGCCGTGTCTGGAATATAGCATAATTATTAAAAGAAAAATGGAAGTATGAAGCAAACGAACGAATAATAGCAAAGCCTTTTTAGATATCCTTTCAATACGTTAGTGTATATATACATATGTTCCTTTTGTTACAGCATTCTATACGCAGACATAGTGGGCTTTACTGCAATATCGTCAACGTATTCAGCTCAAGAACTTGTTAAAATCCTTAACGAGCTCTTTGCACGGTTTGATAAATTGGCTGAGGTGAGTAGCAACAAAATGTAACACTTTTATATTGACAAAAAAGATTGGAAAGACTTTCAAAACGTACGTTAGACTGAGCGAGTAAGAACATGGAATACGAACAAAAATTCATGATCGTTCACTGTGAATAAGAAGCATATTTTATTTATCATAGCTCGGTCGAGTAATTGAAGCAGAGTAGATGATATTGTTCACAAAAGGTTGAAAAACCAACTTGCTTGCTTAAAGGGCACTAGAGTACTGGGTAAGTAGACTTAGAGATGATGGGAGAGTTAAATTGTTCTTTATTTTTTAGTAAGCGTAAACTACGAAATGTCGAATAATCATTATCATATGGTCGTCAGTCCTAAGACTGGTTGGACACGTACCTCCACTCTTTCCTATCCTGAGCTAATCTTCGCATTTCCCTAAAACTAGAACAACCCATAACCTTAACTATTTGCGAACAGTATATAATCTAATCTAGGTCTACCTCTACCCCTCCTAACTTCCATATCTGCCTCTAATATGTCTCTGACTAGACCTTCATCTTGAGCAGGTGTCTTTCCAACCTATCTCACCTATTTTTTATTGACTTCCATAGAGTCCTTTGTTCTCCTATTCTTTCTAATACCTCTTCATTTCTAACCTTTTCTACCCACGTTATCCTCATCATTCGCCTATAACACCACATTTGGAACGCTTCTAACATTTTCTTGCCCGCCACGCCCACTGTCCATGTTTCGTACCCGTACAACGTTGCGCTCCAAATATACACCTTTAACAACCTCTTTCGAATTTCTAAATTAACCGTTCGCCAGTATAGAAGTGACTTCTTTTTATTAAAAGCGACCCTACCCTGCGCTATCCTCTGCTTTATATCCCTACCTACTACTCCTTCCGTCCTGACTTATCTGACTTCCTAGATATCTAAAATCAGCCACTTCTTCTAATAAATATTTAGAATTAGCAAAATATAGTTTTCTGATTCTTATTATGTTTTATACTTTGAATTGTTTTTTTTTTGCAAAGAAGAATTAGAAGTTTGAAATTGTGCAAATGCATTTATATCTGCTTCATGAACCTATCGATTTTTCATTTGAATCTCTGGTTATCTATTCAAGTTTAGTTTTCATCTTATTCACAATTGTGATATATGAAACATTTAAATATTTGAAACAGAATTTATTGAAACTCTACAATTGTTTTGATTTGATTGTGCCTTTCTTAATAGTAACATGTTATTGTTGAGTTATGATAAATTCTATTCCTGAAACTTTCAAATAAATAATTAATTTTGATAATCCAATCAATTCTATTAAACATGATAACATTCCATATACTCCATATAGTACCTTATTACCTTTAATACCATAATACGTATATAGGAAGTGTTTAACAAATTAATGAGGGTAATGAAGATGCTTGATACTGTCTGCTAATTTTCTAGCCCGATTATCTTTATGTTAGGGATAATATATATGTATACCTATATTGTTATGATAAGATAAAAATTACATAACTGTAGCTATAATTTTCATTGTACACAAAACATAATTAATTTTCATCACGGATGCATATATTAATGGTAACACAGTTTAATATTTTCATTGGTTTTATACGAGGTGAAGACATTTTGTAAAAACAATTTTATTCATTTAACGCGTGCTATAATTTCGCTATCCACGTATACTATTCCTATGTAAATTTGTCCCTCATCAAACTTCTGTTGTCAGTTGGTGTGCTTGTGCTTATTCGACAGAAGATTTATCTAAGTAACGATTAGTCAATATATAGAGTCGTAGATTTGGTAGTGACAAGTATGTGACGGTAGAGAACTTTATTGTTCCGAGCGATTTATTGATTCGGTTTAATGATACGAAGCCTGTTGCAAACACGCCTCAGGAATGGATCGATTACCGCAAAATATCCTGGTGTATTGGCGAAAAACGTGTTCCAACTAATTTTAAATTTTTGTATATTATACTTCACTAAAATTATCGTACATATATTTAAAATAAAATTAATTAATGGTTAAACATTAGAAGACGATGGTGAAAAACAAATTAAATAAAGCAGAAGAAATGTCTTAGGGTATTTATCGTTTATGGAAACAATAAGAAATCTAAATGTGTGTATAAATGTTTCAAATTATCCTTGAATGAATCCTTCAAGAGGAAAAATAAACTTCACCTTGACTGTGTCCACGATTTCCCAGTAAGTTCATAATTTAAGTGTAAGGATTATTTGCCGGGCAATGTGTTCCACTAATATTTAGATATATATGTATAGGTGGAAATATGTTTTGGGCTTAACATTGTTTAAAATCATTAAATGTAACATTATATTGGAGAGTAATGTTACAACCTTCATTTCATGTAAAATTCCAGTTAAATTATTAATTGAGATAGTGATTGAGTATTAAAGTTATGAGTTCAGATATCAAAACTAGTCGATATCCTTAAATACGAAACGAATGAACTATATTTAGGTTCAAGGGTTCAGCTTGGGCGTTGAACAGTCGGAGTCAGAGCTATTACTTTTATTTATTATACATATTACAGTCTACAATTGTTTCATTGTATTTTTTATTACAGAAGTACCACCAGCTTCGAATAAAAATCCTTGGAGATTGCTATTATTGTATAAGTGGTGCTCCCAAGGAGAGGCCTGACCATGCTGTGCTCTGTGTTCACATGGGACTATCGATGGTTAAGGCTATCAAGTAGGTATAAAGCTTAGCTGTTCTTAAATCAATTATTCAGTGGGTACAAAATTCATTGTCATTTTACCGTGAATAAAAATTCGGTCGGACGGACTGCTTTAAAACAACCAGAAATATAAAATATGCATTAACAGGAACGAGAGCACATACATAAATGATTTATATTTTATGCTCATCTACGTCATAGCACCTTTTGAGTGATATAAGTTTCATTCCTCTGCTTTTATATTCATACCGGAAGATTGAAGGTAATAGTACGAAAGGTAATCAACATTGTGATTGTTTATCGGTATAATTTTCGCCATTCGAGTTTGACCGACATTCAGAACGATATGAACTTTAAGTTATCATCATCATGAAAATGTGTTTGCTGCTCGGGAAAACTGCATTTCAACTACATGCGAATGTTGGTTCAGAGCAATGAATTTGCGGTTTGCAGTAATTGGCCTGTTACACAGAAACAGTGTCTAAACGAAGCCTCTAACACAACTGTGGTAAGCGTTATTCAAATGTTAAAGACATGTTACATCATCATCACAGATATGTTTAAAAATAACAGGGAAATTGAAACGTTACAAGCGTTATACCTGAGCACTTATCGTTTGTGTTGGGAACAGCTTGACTAGAAGAAACAAATGTTTGAATGTTGAATCGAATTAATGTTTTTTCGATTTAAAAACGTTGTAAAAACTCAAAATAAATAATTCAAATCGCTTATGTTTTCAAGGAATAGTTTAAGTTTGATTTGTTAATATTTTTACAATTTGTAAAAGCCACTACACATCTAAGTTTCATTATTAGTTTCTTTTGTTCTTGTTTTATCTTTATGGACTGTTTATACCCTTTAAGAGGTATTTGCGCGTCTTTTTTTCCCGTTTTATATACACTAAAAGGTAGTACAACCTGTAAACTGTTTTATTAGACAGATGTCTACTAATACCATTCACATAAAATAATTTGAAGGAGATAGGGGTAGAAGCAAGAAAAATCTACTTATTTGACCTAAAGAACATTCTATTTTAAATTTACTTCTGATTTCTAAGGTAACACATCAACAAAGAGCGTTTAAATTATTTATTGGTCAGTAATTTATAAAAACTACCGTCTCCATTTTCAATTTATTAGGTCCCATCAGCACGTCATGGACAGTTTCGATAAATCATCGATCCAACCGTCTTTGTACTGTAAAAGGAAATTGATACAATATATATGCAGTTTATTTCAGTAAGGCTATGCGCGCACTATAACTGTTCAACGACAGTTCAGTCGTTGTAGGAAATAATCTGCATCTGAGGCAACGTTAAAATAGATTTGGTAGAGATGACAAGAATATAAGAACAGAAAATATTAGATGGCTTGTTCAGAGCGTCATCGTGAAGTCATAGTACAAATACATTTTGTATCTACCTGTAAACACATCTGTGGAGCTATTGAACCGTCCTCGTATATGAATATGATAGTTCAGCGCACATAATGTCAATTCATGATAGCCTGAAAAAATGTAGCTATTTTAGGCTGATCAAAGTAGTAAACCTACTGTATAGAATCTTTATACATACTGTGGTTTCTCAGTGCTCATGGACACAGTCGTTTTTCTTATGTATTTGAGAAAAACACATAAGTACATTTGTTTCTGCACCTGTGGACCTCTTCAGCAGGGGCAGCCTTTGGGAGTGGTGAACAGGGCAACCGCCAGGTGCCTCGCTCTTGAAGGGGCCTCGCGCACTCGTGCAACATTCTAATTAGAAAAATATTAGGTAGTAATAGTACATACCACTAATGTTTATTTGAATTTCTTAATAGTCTTAAAAGAAGCCGCAAATTTGCTATCTTTGTCTTTATCAATCTTTTTTAATTTTCGATAAACAATTTTAAAACTGTAAACTTATTTATGAATCACTTTGCATTTTTTAAGTATCATCATTAAAATTAATTCCACAAAGACGAGGGCCTCGCAAAAATTTACCCGCCCGGAACCTTCCAATGGCTAAGGCCGCCCCTGCTCTTCAGGATAAACTATCTTTTAGTAGCAAAATGTGCTGATTAGATAAATACTTTAGTCAAACATGTTTAGTCCACTTGTCGTTTTCATTACGTGTCTATTATATGTCTTTTACCGTACAGTTATGTATAAAGTGCTACCCTTTTAACTGTTGTTTACTGAATAAAGTTTCTCCTTTTAGATTACAAATTTTCGAAGTTTAAACTAGACATCTCATTATGTGAAATTGCCCTTTCAGGTACGTTCAGCAAACTACGAATTCTCCGGTTGATATGAGGGTAGGAATCCACACGGGAGCCGTCCTAGCAGGTGTTTTGGGGCAGAGGCAATGGCAATTTGACGTCTACTCCAAGGATGTGGAACTCGCCAACAAAATGGAAAGCAGCGGAATGGCGGGGTGATGATAAATGTTTTATTTCTCAAACATAATGCCTTAATTTAATGGTGTAGATTTACACAACACTTATACATATATGTTGGCACGGCTTTTTCAATGTTGATATTCTCTAATGGCACGTAATAGGCAAGAATCAATCGTCACGGAATTCAATGTGAAACATTATTCTTGCTGGTGTACATTTATATCTAGTAATTGTTACGAATTCAATAAAGGTCTTCCCAAGGAAGTCCAAAAGCTTTACGAAATCGTAATCGATTGTGAGATAAAATCTTCATATTAATATTTTATCAACAACAGGCCGTTTTTATTGTACAAAAATCCTTTGCATGTATTTGTTTTAGAAATGGGTTGCTTGCTCGGCACATTATTAAACAATTTAACTAATTATGTTGAATAAGAACATGTTTCGGTAATTAATGAATGTAAAAAATATTAAAATTAATTAGGAGGCTATCTACAATATACTCTTTATTATAAAAGAAAAATACAACGTGTAATCATACAACACGCCACTGAAGTGAAACTTCTTCAAACACACAAACATACCGGGATAGGGGTTAAGGAATTGGTTTAATAGTATTATTTGTACACTATGAATTTAAATTTTACGCTATACATGCCGGAGTTGCCTGTAACGAACGTTGCATTGAAGCGCGCTCACGGCTCAAGCGATCCCCACTACGAACTCGACTACGTGGCCGAGTAGAGGGGGGACAACCGTTGCATGATTTCGTTACATAGAAACTCGCATGAAACGAACTTACCCTACCGTGCGTAAAGAAGTTTCACTTCAAAAAATCAAATTCGATTCCGCTGTTTCGATCTGTTTGTCAAGATATTCGATTACTTTTAACCAATTATCGCATGTTTACATTCTTCACTACAATAAGATTCAGGTTTGACATTTCCTTACCTAAAACCTTATGATTAATACCCAAATACATGGGAACTTTTCATCAGTGTGGTGAGTCAGCTCGTCAACGTTTCGAGAAAATGTATTTCTATACAAAAGAAGATTAATCGTTGTTCTATACCTGCAGCTATTCAAATTCAACCGTGAAAATTCACATTTTTCTACATCCATATGAACAAAAGATTGTTCCGTAAAAAAATTATTCAAGCTATAACACGTGAAAACTCTTTTCCTGCAGCGAAGTTTAATCGGTTTTCCATTTTTTTATTAAGATTTTCCTTTCTTTGCCTGTTTCTCTTATTTTATTCATAGGTACTATATTGAGTTTTCAATTTGTTTTGTGTTTATGTTATTTATTTTTCATAACAAATACTATTTTGGTTATGATTATGTTGTGACATAAGCTATTAGTTTTGTATTATTGTACCTATTATTACAGCTTTTTACAAAAATAAAATTGGTTGATTTTAACTTTCGCATTTTTTTTTGGTTCCTTTTATTTCTTGGATATTTTATTTTACTCATCCTAACATTTAGGAAAGAGTATCCTTTACATTGAGTAAACAAAAAACACAAATAAAATTTGGGGTGATGCAGTTATCTGAAAAATATTATCTTGAATTTAAATTTTAGACGACCAGACGTTTTTGGCATAACAGTTTTTGTTAACACAAGTAACCATAAAACGGCAAGATATATAAAACTTTTGGTTCTTAGTTTAGCATTTTGGAAAATAATAAAATAAGGCAGTAATGTTCCCATAAACCAAGTACTTATAAAAATGATTTTAGAAAGTTTCTTACGAATGTTTGCACATTTTTTAAGTCAAGTAAGTTGTTCATACTTTTACACGCTATAAAAAAGTTCCCAGTTAAATTGTTTGCATTATGAATTCCCAGCTTGTTGTTTTGTCAATTGTAAAACTAACTAAAGTAATTAATATTGTGTTCAAACTTTATCAAATTATGTAAAAAATAGGTTTGCGTTTGAAATAACTCAGGTGAAATTAGATTACAAATAAAACTTATCCTGCACATTGTTTTTACATTCAAAAATTTAAACTTGCCGAGATCATGATTGAATTAATTATTCGGTATTAATTTCAGCTAAGAATTTATTCCTTATTAAATAGTCAATGCGCATAATTACTTTTCAATTTGTTCAGTCATACAATTTTCTCAAAATTGTCTCATCTCGCTTAAATTTATTCCTTCGTCGCTGGCGTAATTTGAGTCTTACAAGTCAATTTGTACTCAAGCAAGTGTTCGGAGTTGAACAAGAAAATTTAATTTTCGTTCAATTAAATTCTACTGATGATTGTGCCGTTGGATACTTCTGATGCTAGACAGCAAACCTGGAAAAAGAAAATAGAAATTTTGTAGAATTATTCATCATCACAAGTTTCTGGAAAAGGGTTAGATGCGCAGTTCAAATACTTCTTCATTTCCTGAACCAATCATCGCATTTCCCGAAAACTTAAATATTCCACGTCCGCATTACTATTTGCGAATAGTAATCTAATCTAGGCCTTCCTTTGCCCTTCTTTAATCCTTCCTGCTTCAAAAGGTGTGGTATCTCTTTTTCCAATTAATACCTCCTGATCTATCCATGATACTTGTATCATCAACACTATATCTCACACTTTTTATTTTCCATCGTTCGGGTTTTGCAATTGTACAGAGCCGCTCTCCAAGCATACACTTTTGTTAATCTTTTTCGAATTTCCGTTTTAAAATTCATACGTTGTGATACTTCACTTATACCTATCTTAATAGGTACATTGTTTCGAATCTTGACTTCATAAAATACCGATTCGAAACACTTTATTTTCAAAGTTTATGTAAATACTTATACTAAAAACCCAAAGTCGTGAAATTAGCATTAACGTAAACTTCTGCTTTTTCTCGTTTGATGTGAAGTAGAAAGTAAGATTTGACCTAGATGCTGAAGGATGGGCAGGTTTTAGAGGGTGCCATTTATTCTTTTGACGGCGATAAAAAATACGTGTTGTTTATCTTAGTCACGCTTCATTTATTTTAAAGAATGACTACTTTTAAAAACTGTCACGAACTCGGTTATCGACCTAAACATAAATAACAATTCTCTATTTTCTATTTTTAATGTTGCCCATGCTCAATTGTTCTGATAAATGATACTGAAAAAGATTTAGACTTCCACATACAATTTGAAGAATAACTTGTATTTAATTTGGTTTGAAAGGAAATTTAAAAAAACGAAATTTGAACAAAGCAATTTTTTCGAAATACATTAGAAAAATCATTGCTTCTCTGGACTCAATTGTATTATATTGATTATTAATTTATCTATATTAGAGTATCTGATGTAGAAAATAACTTTGACAATTATGCCATTGAAATTATTTTTGACTGACCTAAAATTATTTGTATACTTAATGCGTAGTTGAAGTTCGGAACTATAATGCTCTTTAAACCGTTAATTAATTTACTTCAATTTTGGTAAAGGAATTTAACACAAATTTTCAGTTTAAAAGAATATATTTTTTGAATTACGCAGCAAAATTTTTGAACAAATATGCGAAAATGGTATCGTCCCTTCTTTGCTATGTCGATTTTTGTTGAAAGAAAAACCAAAAGGCGGTAAAACGGAATTACTTTGAAGACTGAAAAAAGCTGAAGATGAGGAAATGTAAACAAAATTGTTTACGTATCCAACAATAAAACGCTTTACTTCCGAATAAAGCTCTAAAATTTGCAGTAAATGTCAAATGGTTTCCTTTTTCTTAAGAGTATACTTCTTTTTTCGAAAATAATTGATTTTTGTGTGATAATAGAAAGTAATTTCTCTTAACTTTCAGCTAATGGAAGTACAGGTATTTACCTGTAGGCTCTTGTATACGAGACAGGCGCCAAAATTTTTCGAACTGGCTGTATTCTTATAAAAAGAGCAAATACGAAAACACAGAAATGTTCAAAGATAATAAATTAAAATGGCTGCATCATTATCATAAGGTCGTCAGTTCTAAAACTGGTTGGACACGCACCTCCACTCTTTCCTATCCTGAGCAAATCTTCACATTTCCCTAAAACCAGAACATCCCACATCCTTAACTATTTGCGAACTAATCTAATCTAGGTCTACTTCTACTTCCCCTAACTCCTGTTTCTGCCTTTAGCATGTCTCTGACTAGCCTTTCATTCCTGCGAAGGTGTCCTACCCAACTATATCGCCTATTTCTCATTGACTGCCATAGAACCATCTGTTTTCCTATTCTTTCTAATACCTCTTCATTTCTAAACTTCTCTATCCACGGTATCCTCATCATTTGTCTGTAACATCGCATTTTGAACGCTTCTAATATTTTTGATTCTCCCGTGTCCATCGTCCATGTTTCGCGCCCGTACAGCGCCGCGCTCAAAACATACACCTCTTTCGAATTTCTAAATTGACCGTTCGCAAGCATACAACTGACTTTTTTCTATTGAAAGCGACTCGAAAATGGCTTATTACAAAACAAAATGCAGAAGAAATCAACTGACTTTAATCCTTTCTTTATCGAAACACAGGATTGTGAGTCCAAAATAATAACTTGATAAAATAAGCTGAAGTATCAGTTTCTGTGTCACTAAAGACGCTTTTGGTTTTAAATGTCTGGCGCCTCCACCATATCAAAAAGTCTGATAATAATAATGTAATACACTGTTTAATTTAACGTAAAAACCTTTTTTCAAAAGACGTTAAATATTTTGTTGCATAGGACCCTGCTAAATCCTTACGGAAAACAACCCTCTGACAAATTATTTGAAACTTTGGATTCTGCCAGTTCTCAACGTATAAAAACGAGATTTTCGATCTACAAGTCGAAAACTACCAGAATCCAAAGTTTCAAAGAGATCTAACGGGGTCATTTATGTAACGAATATAGCAAAACACTTTATTGAAAAATAGTCAATTTTTATTACTTCTGGAAACAGTATAAGTTGACCACAAAAAATTTTACGGGGCTTATCTGTTATGTAGTATCTTATTTCTTGGTAATTAATTTTCGCAAGTCTTTCGCTTCGAACACACCAGCAAAACAGGAAGTAAGCTATATGTATAAGCGGGTGCTTCATAAAATATAGCAAAGAGGAAAAGTTGTAACTAATTCTTTTATTAGTTGAGAAAGTTCACGAAAAAGCTGAAGGGGTTCTATCTCTCGTCTTGTTAAATGAAATTCGACGTTGTATCTATTTGCTTTGCTGTAAAAGGAGTTGATTATCTTCAGCTGTAGTAGACGTACCTAATGCCTCAAATACTGAATAGCTTTATGTCTATTTACAGACGAGTTCATATCTCTGCGACTACTTTATCTTTTCTGAACGGAGAGTTCGAAATTGAACCGGCCTACGGCGAAAAGCGAGAGGAAGCTTTGCGAATAGCTGGATTAAAGACCTACTTCATCGTCAGAGTTTTAAAACCCGTAAGTCAACAAAACAAGATTTTCAATTTCCTCAAATAACAGCAACTTTTACGTCAGTACCGCCCAACATGCATACGTTTAGCTAAAAGAAAGAAAGGCTCAAATAACGACCTTTACCATTTTACATTGTTACTTACATCTATATAAATACCTACAAACGATGTCAGACATCTAAGCTTAAAAAAATAGCTATCTGACAATATCATTCTGCGGTAGATATAAATAAATAATATTTTAATAATAAATC
>NW_020438971.1:222072-229299 GCF_000699045.2 Agrilus planipennis | reverse complement strand
AATAATAAATCTATTAATTACAATTACAAAAAGTCATAAAAATGAGTGATTTGTACTAAGAAAAGGATTCAATGTCAATGTTGGAAATTTTTCATTCTGTTTCTCCATTACTGAGTTATTATTGTTTTATCGTTAATATCTGGAAGGTTTCATTATTCCTCGAGAAGAAAATGAAGTACCTATTGCATATTTATTTACCCAGGATTACTTATAACTCAGTAGGAGAGCATTTTGAATAATCGATATTACCCAACACATCCTGGAAAATTTCCAACTACATATAGATAACAGCCGAGGGTTTTGTAAAATTATTGAAAATATTAAGAAACTTTGTAAAAATATGAAAACTGCTTCAGTAGTAAAAATATTATAAATTTATATAAAGAATCAAAATACTATTATACCCTACTAGAGCCTATCTACGCTTATCATTGTTAACTTTCAAAAACAGAGTTCCGAGAATAGATACCTATTAAAAATTGAACTCGTTTACTATTTCCGATGGAATCCCAACTACGAACGCTGCATTATTTACCACTTCTTAAATTAGAAAATGTTTTTCCTCCTTGTCACATGCAGAAACGATCGATGAAAGGAAATCCTTCTGATGCTATACGTATTTTGAAGGGAGAATTTATTTTATTAGTAACACTGAAGGCACTAACCAATCAACACATCCAGGCTGAATATGATTTCATATTTTCCACCAAAAGCAGNGAAATCCTTCTGATGCTATACGTATTTTGAAGGGAGAATTTATTTTATTAGTAACACTGAAGGCACTAACCAATCAACACATCCAGGCTGAATATGATTTCATATTTTCCACCAAAAGCAGTAACCTGAACCAACATTAAACTCGAATAGCACTCACACAGCTTATAAACAAGATTACTATTGAGTGGAATCATTTTTATAATGAAAATTCAAGTGGGATTGAAGATGATAAAATTTAAATTTTTTCCTTATTTAATTGGCTCATCAGGAAAAAGGAACTTCATAATACGGTTTTTTAAAGAGTTGTTTCTTAACACAATTAAAAATTAAGAAAACACTGTCGAAAGACATTTGATTCAATTTACTAAAAATAATTGGATAAGTTGTTTTTAAAATATTCTACTTTTTATAATTTCTATGGTACCTTTTATCATTGAATTACAATTACAATAAAATTACCTAACTTTTGAAGTTTATCAATAACAATATTACAATATTATAAAATTTCGCAAAGAAGCATAGCCATTTTTGGCGTTTGTTCAAAGTTTTTATATTTTCCCATTAATATCGATATATATATTTTATATTGAACGAAACGATAAGGTATCACTCAGATGTGGTTCTAAAATGAATATAAGAATAAGTAATTTAAAAGAAAAGTCAAAAGATTCGGCAAAATGACTAACCATCAAAATAATATTTTCTTATTAGATCCAATTCTAGATAATTTCTAATACATTATAAATCCTAATATCAAAGCCTAACAAAAGTAAAATTATTACAATTTACACTTGAAGGTTAAGTTACATTAAAATCTTAGTATGCTGGAGCAATTCCAGTTAAAATTATAACTCAGCGATAACAGGTTAGTCGAGGAAATCATTCCTTTGGTTATTCTATCCCTTTATTTCACGTTGTAATGGCCATAGAAAGATCAGAAATTATATTTTTTTTAATTTGATTTTAAAACACCTCTACATTCTGGCGTACTAAGGAATTTAAAAACTACTTCAGAAATGGTATCTGTTGGTTCCTCGTCTACATTGTCCTGTGATTCAAAAAGTCTCATGTATTATTGATATTGATATATTCATCGTCGCAAAGAAATGTAAAAAAAAACACTTATATATGTAGTTATATTAATATCAACATTCTGATGGAGTTTCACAAAAAATTTTCAGTTCCAACCTGATGTTAAATCAGAAATTCAAAACGGAGGAAAAGTCATTGCCGACGAAGATAGTTGTGTTATTGCCGATTTAGCATCTGAATCACAGGAAGACACAACGGTAAATGTTCACATTTGTCTCAAAACTTAAGGTATAAGGCTTAAATTTTAGATTAAATTGTGTTACTGTTAAAGGATGAGTTGTACAGACTGAATGTGAATGAATTCAATTAATAGCTCTGTTTTGTAGGACAATACACATTTAGGTCTTGGTCGAAAAAGGGAAGGGTCTGAAGATTTTAAAAGCAGATTAAAAAAAGAGCTTGTTAGTCGAGATGGTCATAAGTGAGTAACAATTAGTATTTTTAACACTGTTATATTGCATGCTACGATAATTTATAAAAAAATACAACGTGTAATTATACAACACGCTACTGAAGTGAAACTTCTTCAAACACACAAACATACCGGCATAGGGGTTAAGGAATTGGTTTAATGGTATTATTTGTACACTGTGAATTTAAATTTTACACTACATGCCGGAGTTGCTTGTAACGAACGTTGCATTGAAGGGCGCTCACGGCTCAAGCGATCCCCACTACGAACTCGACTGCGTGGTCGAGTAGAGGGGGGACATCCGTTGCATGATTTCGTTACAAAGCAACTCGCATGAAACGAACTTATCCTACCGTGCGTAAAGAAGTTTCACTTCAAAAGAATGAGAAAATACTTTAGAAATAGTTTTTCGACATTATCGAAGATATTTCGTCCTTAGTATTCATCGATATTTCTTTTCAGAGAATTAGCAAAGAACACCAAATTTATTACTTTAAGTTTCATTAACCCCGAAATCGATAAGGCCTACCATCACCACATGGAAACTTTTTCGAGCGTTACCTTGCAATCATTTTTGGTTGTGAGATTAGCGACGGGTATAGCTCAATTCATTGTTCTTCCAAGGTAAAATTAAATTTTATGGGTATTCGTTTTTATCTACATGTCGATTGAAATACATAAATTATACATATAGTTAAGTTAAATGGGTCACATAATTTGCTTTCAAATGTAGCCATATACATTTCGTGATTATACAAATGGCATAATCTCGACTATTGACATTTTAAAACAATTCCAAACATAAAATTGTTACAATCGGAGTCATTCGTACATATTCAATATGTCCTGGCGTTTGTTCCTTCTTTTCTAATGTCTAATTTTCGACGTTCAAGCACTCATATGATGATATATCGGCGATTAAGAAAATGCTTCTTCAAAAAGCACACCATTTATTTTGTTGCGAAGTAAGATGTTTTCTTCTTTGTTCCTAAATGTTACGAAAGAACACCGCAAACTTTCGAAAAACTGTGGTGTCTTTCTTGAATGATAATAGAATATATTTCATTCCTGACAATACGTACTTTTAAAGATTTTCGCGTTGGTAATGTTCAAGAAAATATATCAGTTCAAACGTTTAAATAAAGGAGGTACCATGTTATAAATTAAACGGGCGTTGAATGGAATTAATGAACAAAATTGACATATGTAGATAAATGAAGAATATAATTTGATAAATTTCTGAGTATGTACGTGATTTATAGTGTCCGACCGAAAGTTCAGTTTCGGTTTCGGTCGAGTTTCGGCAAAAAAACGAGTTTCGGTTTAGTTTCGGTTTCGGCGGCAAACCTGCCGAAACTACGACCGAAACCGNATTTAAACTTGCCGAGATCATGATTGAATTAATTATTCGGTATTAATTTCAGCTAAGAATTTATTCCTTATTAAATAGTCAATGCGCATAATTACTTTTCAATTTGTTCAGTCATACAATTTTCTCAAAATTGTCTCATCTCGCTTAAATTTATTCCTTCGTCGCTGGCGTAATTTGAGTCTTACAAGTCAATTTGTACTCAAGCAAGTGTTCGGAGTTGAACAAGAAAATTTAATTTTCGTTCAATTAAATTCTACTGATGATTGTGCCGTTGGATACTTCTGATGCTAGACAGCAAACCTGGAAAAAGAAAATAGAAATTTTGTAGAATTATTCATCATCACAAGTTTCTGGAAAAGGGTTAGATGCGCAGTTCAAATACTTCTTCATTTCCTGAACCAATCATCGCATTTCCCGAAAACTTAAATATTCCACGTCCGCATTACTATTTGCGAATAGTAATCTAATCTAGGCCTTCCTTTGCCCTTCTTTAATCCTTCCTGCTTCAAAAGGTGTGGTATCTCTTTTTCCAATTAATACCTCCTGATCTATCCATGATACTTGTATCATCAACACTATATCTCACACTTTTTATTTTCCATCGTTCGGGTTTTGCAATTGTACAGAGCCGCTCTCCAAGCATACACTTTTGTTAATCTTTTTCGAATTTCCGTTTTAAAATTCATACGTTGTGATACTTCACTTATACCTATCTTAATAGGTACATTGTTTCGAATCTTGACTTCATAAAATACCGATTCGAAACACTTTATTTTCAAAGTTTATGTAAATACTTATACTAAAAACCCAAAGTCGTGAAATTAGCATTAACGTAAACTTCTGCTTTTTCTCGTTTGATGTGAAGTAGAAAGTAAGATTTGACCTAGATGCTGAAGGATGGGCAGGTTTTAGAGGGTGCCATTTATTCTTTTGACGGCGATAAAAAATACGTGTTGTTTATCTTAGTCACGCTTCATTTATTTTAAAGAATGACTACTTTTAAAAACTGTCACGAACTCGGTTATCGACCTAAACATAAATAACAATTCTCTATTTTCTATTTTTAATGTTGCCCATGCTCAATTGTTCTGATAAATGATACTGAAAAAGATTTAGACTTCCACATACAATTTGAAGAATAACTTGTATTTAATTTGGTTTGAAAGGAAATTTAAAAAAACGAAATTTGAACAAAGCAATTTTTTCGAAATACATTAGAAAAATCATTGCTTCTCTGGACTCAATTGTATTATATTGATTATTAATTTATCTATATTAGAGTATCTGATGTAGAAAATAACTTTGACAATTATGCCATTGAAATTATTTTTGACTGACCTAAAATTATTTGTATACTTAATGCGTAGTTGAAGTTCGGAACTATAATGCTCTTTAAACCGTTAATTAATTTACTTCAATTTTGGTAAAGGAATTTAACACAAATTTTCAGTTTAAAAGAATATATTTTTTGAATTACGCAGCAAAATTTTTGAACAAATATGCGAAAATGGTATCGTCCCTTCTTTGCTATGTCGATTTTTGTTGAAAGAAAAACCAAAAGGCGGTAAAACGGAATTACTTTGAAGACTGAAAAAAGCTGAAGATGAGGAAATGTAAACAAAATTGTTTACGTATCCAACAATAAAACGCTTTACTTCCGAATAAAGCTCTAAAATTTGCAGTAAATGTCAAATGGTTTCCTTTTTCTTAAGAGTATACTTCTTTTTTCGAAAATAATTGATTTTTGTGTGATAATAGAAAGTAATTTCTCTTAACTTTCAGCTAATGGAAGTACAGGTATTTACCTGTAGGCTCTTGTATACGAGACAGGCGCCAAAATTTTTCGAACTGGCTGTATTCTTATAAAAAGAGCAAATACGAAAACACAGAAATGTTCAAAGATAATAAATTAAAATGGCTGCATCATTATCATAAGGTCGTCAGTTCTAAAACTGGTTGGACACGCACCTCCACTCTTTCCTATCCTGAGCAAATCTTCACATTTCCCTAAAACCAGAACATCCCACATCCTTAACTATTTGCGAACTAATCTAATCTAGGTCTACTTCTACTTCCCCTAACTCCTGTTTCTGCCTTTAGCATGTCTCTGACTAGCCTTTCATTCCTGCGAAGGTGTCCTACCCAACTATATCGCCTATTTCTCATTGACTGCCATAGAACCATCTGTTTTCCTATTCTTTCTAATACCTCTTCATTTCTAAACTTCTCTATCCACGGTATCCTCATCATTTGTCTGTAACATCGCATTTTGAACGCTTCTAATATTTTTGATTCTCCCGTGTCCATCGTCCATGTTTCGCGCCCGTACAGCGCCGCGCTCAAAACATACACCTCTTTCGAATTTCTAAATTGACCGTTCGCAAGCATACAACTGACTTTTTTCTATTGAAAGCGACTCGAAAATGGCTTATTACAAAACAAAATGCAGAAGAAATCAACTGACTTTAATCCTTTCTTTATCGAAACACAGGATTGTGAGTCCAAAATAATAACTTGATAAAATAAGCTGAAGTATCAGTTTCTGTGTCACTAAAGACGCTTTTGGTTTTAAATGTCTGGCGCCTCCACCATATCAAAAAGTCTGATAATAATAATGTAATACACTGTTTAATTTAACGTAAAAACCTTTTTTCAAAAGACGTTAAATATTTTGTTGCATAGGACCCTGCTAAATCCTTACGGAAAACAACCCTCTGACAAATTATTTGAAACTTTGGATTCTGCCAGTTCTCAACGTATAAAAACGAGATTTTCGATCTACAAGTCGAAAACTACCAGAATCCAAAGTTTCAAAGAGATCTAACGGGGTCATTTATGTAACGAATATAGCAAAACACTTTATTGAAAAATAGTCAATTTTTATTACTTCTGGAAACAGTATAAGTTGACCACAAAAAATTTTACGGGGCTTATCTGTTATGTAGTATCTTATTTCTTGGTAATTAATTTTCGCAAGTCTTTCGCTTCGAACACACCAGCAAAACAGGAAGTAAGCTATATGTATAAGCGGGTGCTTCATAAAATATAGCAAAGAGGAAAAGTTGTAACTAATTCTTTTATTAGTTGAGAAAGTTCACGAAAAAGCTGAAGGGGTTCTATCTCTCGTCTTGTTAAATGAAATTCGACGTTGTATCTATTTGCTTTGCTGTAAAAGGAGTTGATTATCTTCAGCTGTAGTAGACGTACCTAATGCCTCAAATACTGAATAGCTTTATGTCTATTTACAGACGAGTTCATATCTCTGCGACTACTTTATCTTTTCTGAACGGAGAGTTCGAAATTGAACCGGCCTACGGCGAAAAGCGAGAGGAAGCTTTGCGAATAGCTGGATTAAAGACCTACTTCATCGTCAGAGTTTTAAAACCCGTAAGTCAACAAAACAAGATTTTCAATTTCCTCAAATAACAGCAACTTTTACGTCAGTACCGCCCAACATGCATACGTTTAGCTAAAAGAAAGAAAGGCTCAAATAACGACCTTTACCATTTTACATTGTTACTTACATCTATATAAATACCTACAAACGATGTCAGACATCTAAGCTTAAAAAAATAGCTATCTGACAATATCATTCTGCGGTAGATATAAATAAATAATATTTTAATAATAAATC
>NW_020438971.1:191051-221833 GCF_000699045.2 Agrilus planipennis | reverse complement strand
GAAACCACTTTATATAAAGAATCAAAATACTATTATACCCTACTAGAGCCTATCTACGCTTATCATTGTTAACTTTCAAAAACAGAGTTCCGAGAATAGATACCTATTAAAAATTGAACTCGTTTACTATTTCCGATGGAATCCCAACTACGAACGCTGCATTATTTACCACTTCTTAAATTAGAAAATGTTTTTCCTCCTTGTCACATGCAGAAACGATCGATGAAAGGAAATCCTTCTGATGCTATACGTATTTTGAAGGGAGAATTTATTTTATTAGTAACACTGAAGGCACTAACCAATCAACACATCCAGGCTGAATATGATTTCATATTTTCCACCAAAAGCAGTAACCTGAACCAACATTAAACTCGAATAGCACTCACACAGCTTATAAACAAGATTACTATTGAGTGGAATCATTTTTATAATGAAAATTCAAGTGGGATTGAAGATGATAAAATTTAAATTTTTTCCTTATTTAATTGGCTCATCAGGAAAAAGGAACTTCATAATACGGTTTTTTAAAGAGTTGTTTCTTAACACAATTAAAAATTAAGAAAACACTGTCGAAAGACATTTGATTCAATTTACTAAAAGTTATTGGATAAGTTGTTTTTAAAATATTCTACTTTTTATAATTTCTATGGTACCTTTTATCATTGAATTACAAATACAATAAAATTACCTAACTTTTGAAGTTTATCAATAACAATATTACAATATTATAAAATTCGCAAAGAAGCATAGCCATTTTTGGCGTTTGTTCAAAGTTTTTATATTTTCCCATTAATATCGATATATATATTTTATATTGAACGAAACGATAAGGTATCACTCAGATGTGGTTCTAAAATGAATATAAGAATAAGTAATTTAAAAGAAAAGTCAAAAGATTCGGCAAAATGACTAACCATCAAAATAATATTTTCTTATTAGATCCAATTCTAGATAATTTCTAATACATTATAAATCCTAATATCAAAGCCTAACAAAAGTAAAATTATTACAATTTACACTTGAAGGTTAAGTTACATTAAAATCTTAGTATGCTGGAGCAATTCCAGTTAAAATTATAACTCAGCGATAACAGGTTAGTCGAGGAAATCATTCCTTTGGTTATTCTATCCCTTTATTTCACGTTGTAATGGCCATAGAAAGATCAGAAATTATATTTTTTTTAATTTGATTTTAAAACACCTCTACATTCTGGCGTACTAAGGAATTTAAAAACTACTTCAGAAATGGTATCTGTTGGTTCCTCGTCTACATTGTCCTGTGATTCAAAAAGTCTCATGTATTATTGATATTGATATATTCATCGTCGCAAAGAAATGTAAAAAAAAACACTTATATATGTAGTTATATTAATATCAACATTCTGATGGAGTTTCACAAAAAATTTTCAGTTCCAACCTGATGTTAAATCAGAAATTCAAAACGGAGGAAAAGTCATTGCCGACGAAGATAGTTGTGTTATTGCCGATTTAGCATCTGAATCACAGGAAGACACAACGGTAAATGTTCACATTTGTCTCAAAACTTAAGGTATAAGGCTTAAATTTTAGATTAAATTGTGTTACTGTTAAAGGATGAGTTGTACAGACTGAATGTGAATGAATTCAATTAATAGCTCTGTTTTGTAGGACAATACACATTTAGGTCTTGGTCGAAAAAGGGAAGGGTCTGAAGATTTTAAAAGCAGATTAAAAAAAGAGCTTGTTAGTCGAGATGGTCATAAGTGAGTAACAATTAGTATTTTTAACACTGTTATATTGCATGCTACGATAATTTATAAAAAAATACAACGTGTAATTATACAACACGCTACTGAAGTGAAACTTCTTCAAACACACAAACATACCGGGATAGGGGTTAAGGAATTGGTTTAATGGTATTATTTGTACACTATGCTTTGCACGGGTGCAATGCTGATAGTAAATATACTATAGAATATCTTTATATACAACAATCACAGCTTTTTTGTCATTGTCATGCCGGTACCGCCGCAACCGCTATGTCCCTGCATTTTAAGTCTGTAATATCTTCGAAAATATTCATTTAAATTACATGCTGTAAAGGGCCAAATTGATGTATATTAAATGCACAATATATTTAAAAGTACTTAACTGGATAAGGATTAATGCTGTATTGCTTAAAATCGCTTCGTAAATAAGCCATTATTTCTCGTAAAAAGTAAAGGATAAACAATGGTTATTGTGGGTTATTCCGAAAAGATAGACATATACCATCACGGACTTTTTTGTAGACCTTTTTAAGGTGTAGTACATTATTTTGATCTATCTCGTAGGGTTCAGCCAGCGTTTGCAATGTAAGCGCAAAAAAATGTGTTTATTTACGACATCACATTAGAAACCTCTCAAATTATCAGTGTTTCTCTACTATATTATGCATGTATTATACATATAAACCTTTCTCTTGAATTACTTTATCTATAAAAAAAACCGCATTAAAATCCGTTGCGTAGTTTTAAAGATCTAAGCATACATAGGGACAGACAGCTGGGGAAATGCGTTGCATGATTTCGTTACAAAGCAACTCGCATGAAACGAACTTACCTTACCGTGCGTAAAGAAGTTTCACTTCAAAAGAATGAGAAAATACTTTAGAAATAGTTTTTCGACATTATCGAAGATATTTCGTCCTTAGTATTCATCGATATTTCTTTTCAGAGAATTAGCAAAGAACACCAAATTTATTACTTTAAGTTTCATTAACCCCGAAATCGATAAGGCCTACCATCACCACATGGAAACTTTTTCGAGCGTTACCTTGCAATCATTTTTGGTTGTGAGATTAGCGACGGGTATAGCTCAATTCATTGTTCTTCCAAGGTAAAATTAAATTTTATGGGTATTCGTTTTTATCTACATGTCGATTGAAATACATAAATTATACATATAGTTAAGTTAAATGGGTCACATAATTTGCTTTCAAATGTAGCCATATACATTTCGTGATTATACAAATGGCATAATCTCGACTATTGACATTTTAAAACAATTCCAAACATAAAATTGTTACAATCGGAGTCATTCGTACATATTCAATATGTCCTGGCGTTTGTTCCTTCTTTTCTAATGTCTAATTTTCGACGTTCAAGCACTCATATGATGATATATCGGCGATTAAGAAAATGCTTCTTCAAAAAGCACACCATTTATTTTGTTGCGAAGTAACATGTTTTCTTCTTTGTCCCTAAATGTTACGAAAGAACACCGCAAACTTTCGAAAAACTGTGGTGTCTTTCTTGAATGATAATAGAATATATTTCATTCCTGACAATACGTACTTTTAAAGATTTTCGCGTTGGTAATGTTCAAGAAAATATATCAGTTCAAACGTTTAAATAAAGGAGGTACCATGTTATAAATTAAACGGGCGTTGAATGGAATTAATGAACAAAATTGACATATGTAGATAAATGAAGAATATAATTTGATAAATTTCTGAGTATGTACGTGATTTATAGTGTCCGACCGAAAGTTCAGTTTCGGTTTCGGTCGAGTTTCGGCAAAAAAACGAGTTTCGGTTTAGTTTCGGTTTCGGCGGCAAACCTGCCGAAACTACGACCGAAACCGAAACTGCGTTCGGGAGTTCTCGCGCTCTGCTCGGTCATGTGCGGCGCGTTAAATTCCATCCAAGCGAAGTATTTTAAGTATTTTTAAGGCGCAATTAAAGCATTTCCTTAAATGAGGGGTTGTTATGTTGATTTTGATTTGATTATCAATAAGTGAAAATGTCAAAGACTGCAGAACTATGTGATTTAAAGATAAAAAAATAAAACTAACGTTTTCTTTATTTTTCTCTCAAAACATGATCCTTATGAGGAAGTTTCGGTTTCGGTTTCGGTTTCGGCCGAAACTGAGACCGTTGCCGAAATTCGGTTTCGGTTTCGGTCGTAAAAACCAGTTTCGGTCGTAAAAACCAGTTTCGGTCGGACACTAGTGATTTATATTACCAATGGCTTCTTGAAGCATTCGTACAGTAAAAAATGCATACAAAAATATCTACTTTCAGTGTCCCTTTTCAGCACTTCTTCATTTCCTTATTAACCAGTTCTCTTATTGCAGGAGAACAATGAACTTCCTTTCCTTTATTATTGGTGATATAGTATTTATGGTGATATCAGGAATATCATTGGTCGACTTTTTGCCAAAGGTAATGCGATAATGCACAATAATTTAAAATTTAAAAAACTGTTTTTTTTATGTTGTATTTTCCAGCCACTTTGCGGAGAGTTCACGAAATGTTTCAACAGATTTTCAGACTCGATGTTAATGAAACAAATATTATCTTTAGTATGCATTGCATTATTAACAACAGTGAATATAATAGACTCGGTAATTTCATTATTTAAGGAATATAACCAAGTCATTTAAATAATGTCGTACTTAATAACTTCAGTTCTCCTGTTCAATCGTTCGTCCTTGGAACGAGAACTGCGTGATAATCCCTGAGGAAACTGACAGGTCATGCATGTACCCATCGTATTTCAGTTATTTCGCTGTACTTATCCTGATAGCTACCTCGTTGCCAGCCTCGCTGTCTTATCTATGCAAGGCTGCAATAATGGCTCTGATAACTTCACTGCATTGCGTTGTAAATATGCTAATGTTAAGTAATGCCTTTAATTGTGCAGAATTACGAAGAGATTGGCCTAAGTAAGTTATATTTGTATGCAGCATTGGGTAGTTTCGATGTGGTAATCTTTCTTTTTCAGTTTTATGAGGAATAAATTTGCCCTGTCGGCGTTATTAGTTACCGCAACATTCACCCTTGTTCTTTTAGCCAGACACGTAAGTTTCCTTAACATTATAAACATTAGAAATGTGCTTACATTATTGTGCTTTGATTATTACACGTAAGTACCTACATAATAAAAAAATTGCAAGAATTATTACGGAAAACGTACCACCAGCAAAGGCTGATGTTCGAAAAGGATGTCATTTTTTTTTATATAAATCTATAAGTTCATATCATCAGTTTTACTGATTTTATTGACCAAGTTACGTCATAAATAAAGAAGAAAAATGGTATACTACCCTTATAAATAGTTATTTACGACTAGAAAGCACTGAAGTTAGTAAAAAATTCGATTATCTACGCACGTAAATCGAGCTTTAATGTTGTGATAAACTAGTGAGAAAGAAGAAGGTCATCAAATTGGATATATCGAACAAATTGAAGCTCTAAACCCTAATTTATAGCTCAATTAAGATAAATTGTTTATCTAGTTTTTTTTATTAGAAAATTACTTGCAATCATTTGCTACAACAATTATTAAGTCAGATGATTCCGACACCTCCACACGAATTTTAATTAACACCGAAAGTATAAAATACAATGAAATTTTCAAAAACAAATAATACACAAAATCTTCAATGACCTTTAAATTTGAAGATATTCCAAGCTCGTAAAAGTGCCAGTTTAAAGAATAAGAAATTTATCTTTTCTTTATAAAACTTGAGATAAATATCGTGATGAGTACCTATAAAATTTGCTTCCACGGTTCACTTTATTCCTTACAATATAAGTCAAAAATAACTTTTTATGATCCCACTCCTTCAATTTTTATAGAAACATTGTCTACTTAGAGAAATTTTCGTACATTACGAATACTTTACAGCATTTCCTTAGAAATTTGACCAAAAGCTTTTGTAGCTTTCACTATCCTCCAGAACATTTGGCTGGATACAGTTCTAAGAAATAAAAAAAGATACTAAGATACTTTAGAAATAAAATTATTCATTAATCATTACATCAATGTACCGTAAAATCTTATGGGAATAAGTATCATGAAATTATGGTAAAATTGACTTGAGCCAGTACTGCAGCTTTTTTAGTTTTTCCGCTGTGATTTCCTTTGCATTTTGATTTATTTTGAACACGCATGCAAAGTCTAAAGAAGAAGTGATTCCAATTTATTGTTTAGATGGAACAAGTGGCGAGGGTCTTATTTTTATGGAGGTCCGAGGTGGAACGTCAAAAGGAAACGGCCGCCGACATGAGGCGTCGTAATGAAGCTTTAGTATACAACGTTTTACCCCCACACGTGGCAGCTCACTTTATGGGCAACCGGAAACGGTCGTACGACGAACTCTATTCGCAAAGTTACGCGGAAGTCGGAGTACTTTTTGCGTCAATGCCTAATTTTTCTGGTAAGCTGTTTATCGTACAAAATCAATTCCTTAACATTACCCCTTCGCAGTAGACCATATGCTAATAGAAAAAATAACAGAACATCGCCCTTACAAAAGTGCCACCCTATTAAAAATAATGAGCATTCGAAGTAAATTACTTAATGCCATTTTGTTTATGATTAAAAATGATGTGTATTTAGTTTCCTCAGAAGTTGTAACAAACTTTGAATTAAACATGTTTCACCGAACATTGGCTTCATCAAGCAATAGTAACAGGTCAATTGAAAAGTCCCCGGCCTAAAATAGTAAAACACATTTTTTTTGCAAAATTCGTTTTTTTTTATTCAACATAATTCCCTTCAAGGGTGATACACTGATTATAGCGATCCTCCAACTTTTCGATACCATTTTTGTAGTACGATTTGTCCTTTGCTTCAAAATAGGCCTCAGTTTCGGCGATCACCTCTTCATTCGACGAAAATTTTTTCCCAACGAGCATTCTTTTGAGATCTGAGAACAGGAAGTAGTCGCTGGGGGCCAGATCTGGAGAATACGGTGGATGCGGAAGCAATTCGAAGCCCAATTCATGAATTTTTGCCATCGTTTTCACTGACTTGTGAGACGGTGCATTGTCTTGGTGAAGCAGGACTTTCTTTTTCTACAAATGCGGTCGTTTCTCGGCGATTTCGTCCTTCAAACGGTCCAATAACGCTATGTAATAGTCGCTCTTGATGGTCCTTCCTTTTTCAAGGTAGTCAATGAAAATTATTCCACGCGCATCCCAAAATACAGACGCCATAACCTTGCCAGCCGACTGTTGCGTTTTTGCACGCTTGTAGCGGGTTCATCGTGTGCAGTCCACTCCGATGACTGTCGATTGGACTTCGGATTGAAATGATGGAGCCATGTTTCATCCATTGTCACATATCGACGCAAAAACTCGGGTTTATTACGCGTGATCATCTTCAAACACTGCTCTGAATCATCAACTCGTCGTTGTTTTTGGTCAAAAGTGAGCTCGCGCGGCACCCACTTTGCACAGAGCTTTCTCATACCCAAATATTCGTGAATGATGTGATGTATACGTTCCGTTGATATCTGTAGAGTGTCTGCTATTTCATTCAATTTCAATTTACGGTCATTCAAAATCATTTTGTGGATTTTTTTAATGTTTTCGTCCGTAACAGCCTCTATTGGGCGTCCACTGCGTTCACCGTCTTCGGTGCTCATTTCACCGCGTCTAAACTTTGCATACCAATCCTTGATTGTTGATTTTCCTGGGGCAGTGTCCGGAAATTCGTTATCAAGCCAAGTTTTTGCTTCAACTGTATTTTTTCCCTTCAAAAAGCAATATTTTATCAACACGCGAAATTCCTTTTTATCCATTTTTTTCACAATAACAAAAGTTGCTTCACTAAAAATGCTATAATTCACAAACTAAGGATCCGACAGCCGTAAAATTTATAGACGCGTCTTTTGAAGGTTAGGACTAACTGAAAATCATATGGATTTAGTTCTGGTGCCGCCATCTATGTGTCAGGCCGGGGACTTTTCAATTGACCCTATATTTAACTAATTATTACAATTTACAACTATCTTAAATAGGTACAAATGAAGAGGAGTTGGCAGTGATACAAAATTTTTACAACATACATCAAGGTTACAGAATGCTTGTAGAAGAAGCCAAAGTTTAATGAATCAATTATTACGTAAATTTGAAAACATTCTGAAATTTCCAATTTGTTAGGGTATCGTTTTTTATAAATAAGTATTTGTTATTAATTTTAACCAAGTGACTGTTCTAGATCCTATTTTATTGTATATAAATCAATAGTCTTATCGTATTCTTATAATTCCCTAAATATTTTATATTGTATTTAGCACTTTTCTGAACCATTTTCTGTCTTTTAGATTTTTACTCGGAAGAAACGGTAAACAACCAGGGTTTGGAATGTTTGAGATTCTTAAATGAAGTCATATCCGATTTCGATGCTGTAAGTTTAAAAGATCCCGTTTTTAGTACAACAAAGAAACCCCAAAAACAAAAACAGGAACGGAAACAAAGGCGTTTATACCACTATCGATTATTTTTATATGTATTGGGTTATACGTTATTCCAGTTTACATTTCCGTACATAAATTTCTGTTTTTTTCTGTTTTACACGTTAGCAAAATACAGCAATCGTGCGGCGGGTGAAAGGTAGTCAATAAATTTCAGTTTACGTCTGGTTGATTTATTTGACCGTTTCTGATATAAACCCTACCTATTTTAGGTCCTCGAAATTCGAAACAATCTACCGAATCACCAAAAAGGAAATAAGAAAATACAATCTTTCTTTGAACGATGTTGTCTTTCCGTGAAGGTTTTTTTTTCAATCATTAAACGTTATCCCAAAAAAAAAACAGATGTACTTTTTTTCACGATTGTTAATTGGCTTAAATAAAACAACCTTATTGTGTCTCATTATCTAGCGGATAAATTACTAAATCACTTATTGATTGCTAAATGAAAAATATTACATTATGTTTTTGGCAAATATTCTCCACGTAGCACTCACTACGCTACGGCGTTTGTAATTATTCACATAAAGAAATAGAAATATAATTTATTTAAATAAATATCTAATGTTTTATATACATATAGGCAAATATTACATGGTTAAGTTATTATCTAATGCAATACAAGATATTCTCATTAATTCAAAATAATGAAAACCATAATATTACGATACTCAGCAAAGAATTAAATAGTCAGTTAACAATGTTCCTACTGTACGATTTAATCTGGAAATGCATAAAATGGTAGAAAACTATCCCACAGGGTGAGTGAAGACGACAAATCACTTCACCACCCTTCCTTACTCCTGATTCTTCAGTCTGCATTCGAATTCGACTTTCTAGATTATTACAATTTCACACAAATTTTTTAGATGTAGGTATTAACTTTGAACTAGTGACCTAAATAGAAACTTTTTGAATACTATGTAACAATCTCGATAAATTATCAGTGAATGAAAATGAGAAGCATTGAATAATGCAGATTTCTTCTAAATTAAACTATTTATGGAAATTTTCAGTTGCTGGAACAACCCCAATTTCAGGATATTATAAAAATAAAAACAATCGGTTCGACCTACATGGCAGCCAGCGGATTAAACCCCTCACGTCAAGTGAAGGTACATTTATAGTTATTTCATTCACTTTCAGTTCTTTCGATTGACTTCTTATTAGATAAAGTAGCTACACGGGAATCTGTACTGACCGTTTTCTTTTCTATGTAGCCCGACGACCCCATCACTGTACGATGGTCTCACTTAGCCCTTTTAGTCGAATTCGCCCTAGAACTGAAAAGGGCCTTACAAAGTATCAACGAGCAAAGTTTCAACCACTTTGTGTTAAAAATGGGAGTCAATCACGGACCTATTACAGCTGGGGTAATTGGAGCCCGGAAACCCCATTACGACATCTGGGGCAATACTGTAAATGTAGCGTCCCGAATGGAGAGCACTGGAAAAGCAGGTTGTATCCAGGTCAGTATTATGATATTAGAGAAAACGACAGCAATATAACAAATTTTCCAGTAATAAGTTACAGCAGCCATCTATTTATAAAGCTTTTTTGATAAGTAGTTGCTCATTTTTCTGGCAAGCTCTTGAAATTCTTTTGTTACGCGGTCACTCATGTGCCGTTCTGAGTATGATTTATGACCCTGAATGGTCTGCCGGCATAGGGCTGGCTTCGTCGATCCATGCTTTTCGGCATCACAACAAAGGGCATCGACACAGCCGTTTTAATTGACCAGTGATTCATGGTTAAAGATTACAATTTAAGAATTTAAAGTAACACAACATATATTTTCGCGTAAGGAAGTTCAAAAATAAATTCTCCCTAAAATTCCTGACGTCAAGATATCACAGTATATCAAAATTAAGCATTTTTATATACTGAGAAATTTCCTATTTCCGGAAGGTATATTGAAATAACAAAGTTTGTTTGTCACAGGTAACTGAAGAGACCTGTATGATACTACAACATTTTGGTTACCAATTTGAGCAACGAGGGTTAGTTGCTGTAAAGGGAAAGGGCCAATTGATGACCTACTATTTGATTGGGAAAACGGGTAAAATAACTCCTCCAACTGCACCCATGTCTCCGTCATTAGGATTGTCGGGAATGGAAACTGTTGCCGAAGAAGATGAATCGAAAGAAAGTCTTATAAGCGAAGAAAAAACAATTATAGAATGCACGATAATACAAAGAGATTACAGAAGTGACGAAGATGGTTGTAACAGTGATTTAGACGTACCCGTTTACAGCACACCTTTGATAAATCGTCATAAAGAAGACGAAAGGGTAGGATCGGAAAATGCGTTACTCCTGAATTCTGAATCTCAATTTATCGAATGATATAATCAGTAAAAATAAAGGCTTTAGAGCATTTTAGTGCTCCAAAACAAAAATTAAGAACGAAAATATGAAATATCAACAGAATACATTATCATTACAAATATTTCAGTTGTTTTAATGGACACAATATGTCCCTTTAACTAGCACAACATTGGGCAAATGAATTTAGAAAATGACGAAATTATAGACTTCTTAAGAGTTAATTAAATGCCATGGTAAAGTTAAATTTTATACTTTCTTTTTCCTTTTTAATGTTACGCACATCTTAAAGCTCTCATGACTGATTAGCTAACAAGCGCATAATATAAAAAAAAAGAAATTATCAAAACAATCTTGACGATGGAACCAAATTAGCTGCCAAACAAAACAGCCCCCATTCAGCATTTTTGAAATTAATTTTGGCCATTTCGTAGTGCAATCTTCAAAGTCATAATATAAATCGCATTTAGTTCCAAAACGAATACTTATATTAAGTATAAATATTTTACTGGTTACATAATAAGCAAGCTATGACAATCATTATATTGTATATTACTTAACTTACGATTAGTACAAAACTAATTTGTTTGGAAATTTATTTCAAGAAATCTACAGAGAAATAACAAACGGTATTCAAATCATTATAACTATATTAACCCTGTAAAAATCAGGAGCTTTAAAAACTTAAATTTCCTACATTAGGGGGTTCCGTAGCCGTGGTTCATTATACGGAGTCTTTCAAATTTTACTTTGTAGTTATTGAATCATTTATTGCTTTGAATACTGTTGTTGAAGCGCCTCCACCGTAATTTCTGAACTGTCGATGTAAAATGTTAAAAATACTAAAAATTCAGAAGTTATTTGAGAATAAGGGCTGTCGCAAAAGTCTAAAATGTATTAGAAAACCAAGTCAGTATCAAAAACAAGTTTCTAATTGAGATCATAATCAAGAAGAAGCTGAAGACTACCTAAGAATTTAGAATAACTTTTGGAGATATACTTTCAATGAATATGTCTTTACTTAAAACTATTTGAGAGTACTGTATTCATTTTTAAATAGTAATGCTGAAAATGGTAAACGGCTACAGAATCCTGTTGTGGCTTTTGGCATGAATTTTAAATATTTATTTATTCATCTTGATCTGCGATTGCTCCCTTAACTCCTGTTTGTGCTTCTATATTATATCCTTTGTTTTATACCTCTAGCACTAAATAAATATACAAAAAGAAACATAATTTCAACAGGGTAACTAACCTAAATGCACGCACCCCTTTTTTTGGTTTTAGTTTTACAATACCACTCATTTAAAAGAAACATTAATATCTGATAGTTTTCACTAATCTTCCAGAATTATATTGAAATTGATGTGCACTATTACACTCACAAATTAATTTTGTAGCAGTAAAGTGCTCTATGCCAAAAACTGTTATAAAATATGTAGTTTGACAGTATCGTTGAGTATCAGTCTGAAATGAAATATCTATTAGAACATAGAAGTAAATAAATAAATAAATAAATAAATAAATGATTATTAGAGAACAAGTGACCAGATATATGAAAACTATCTTAGAAAGTGCAACAAGTTTTACTACTTCTAATTGTTAATATAAAGTATTATTTGATTCAAATGTTAGTGATTTCAACAATTTCTATTACTCGAAAATAATGATAAGAAGCAAAGTAAAACCTTCTTTCAAAAATTATTTTTATCTATCATTGTAAAAAATTCTGATAAATAATGTATCTGAAAGTAACAATAAATAAAATGTGAAGTAATACCTGTTTTTTGGATATTTGAACAAGTTAATCAATTTAGCCAACTAATTGTGTAAAAAAGTTTTTCTTGAAACCTTTAAAAATGCCGTTGTTCTGCTAAATTTAATTAAACACTTTATTTTTTCAAAAATATACAATATCCTATACTTCAACCCCCAACCTATCAGGGTATCTCTCTTTGTCTGACTCTTCGTCATCACAGATTTATTCTGTAAAACATCATTTCAAGAATAAGTTTGTGAAAATTAGAGTGCTCAAGCCTCCTCACCCGGCTGAAGGCCTTCGTCAAGGTGGAGATACTGACGAGGAGGAAAGGGATTCTTCGAAATATTTGACTGAAATTGCATAACTAAATTAGTTTATTGAATCCCCTACGAAGTTTTATGAGTTGGTCAATTTGTCGCAGATACCTAAATATCTAATCAAAAAAGATCAAAATGAACATAATGTATTGTATTATAGTAATATGTAATAAACATCGGCAAGTAAAGAAGCTTTCAAATAACACAGTAATGAAATATTTTTTTGTCAAAAAAAATTAGACAGAAATTTTTGTTTATTAGTGATAATTTTATAATGGGTTTTGTTCTGAGACTGTTTATAGTTACTGCGACAAAATATCAATTTTTAAGACCAATCAGTGGCGGATTTACAGTCCTAGCCGCTCTAGGTCCCAGGTCATATGCCGCCCCTTTCTCAGCATCCATCATTATAGACTAGACACACAATTCATGAATTTGTTATCATCAGTGATTGTTTTTGGCACGATTTGCCGTCCTTAATATCTGGCCGGCCTAGGCCCGGGCCTACTGGGCCTTAGGGCAAATCCGCCAATGAGACCAATAGTTCCAGTATACGGATAATTAATATGCTGCTGTAAAGATAGCATACTGTGTAGTATCCAGTGCACTGTCATTTCATTCGACTTGCGTTAGCAAATTTGTTTTTGATTAAATAGACCCAAATATGAGAGTTTCTATAACTACAAACACTTGAGAGACTATAGTAGAATTTTGATGATTTTAGAAGCTTCAAAGATCTTTAATTCTAATTCCGTATTTACTTCGATACGATGTACGTAGAGACCTACTTGCAGTAATGGTATTTCTAAAATCATTTTCTATTAGAATTTTCTTACTTTTTCAATAAATTAGCCGAACAAGTATATTCTATTTATTATTAAAAGTTAAACAACTAGAATAGGCTATAAAAAACTTATTCGCGAAAGTGACAAAAGGTATGGAGAACTAGTAAAACGACTTTTGGAATGTGGTAGGAAATAGCAACTCAAAAAATATTACAAATGTCAAAAATAATTTATTTCGATAACAAGCAAAGCACAATGTTGTGATATACATTCAAATCAATTAAAATCAACAAGTGCATTAGCACATATGATTGTCAAAATTTATATTTATTTCAATACATCAAAATGGATGAGAGTACTAACCGTTATATTTATAACATTGTCTAAGTACAATAATTAATTGAATGTATGTATATATACATATATATATATTTGGTCATATGTACATAACAATGTTCTGACCTACTGAAAATTACTGCCGTTAGTTAACAGTCAAATCGCTTTGACCGGTATGTACCTACCTATGATAATTTAGAACTATTTACAATCTGAAGAAGGAATAATTATCCTTGGTGATTATTAAATGGATAATTATACATAGGAACAAACAATCGACAACATATGATAAACATTTAACAAAAATAACCAATAAGTTGTCCAACACCTACTGTCACAGTATACGTAGAGAAATATTTGGAATAGACATTGGACAATTCGTACGAATACAGCTGACATATTTTAAAGAAAAACATTAAAATATTTGCAAAATTATTTTATAGTATACTTGATGATTGATTTGACCCATATATGAAGACAACACATAAATATAAACAGGAAGGTAACTTTGAGTTTTTCACTAATTTATCGTACATATTTCAAATTAATTAAAGCGTTTTTAAAAATCAAATTATACATACAAAATTCATTTTAAACGAAAAACTTTAAAAAATGTTTTAATAATAAGTCCTTTTTTAAATCCAAACATGTCAAAAAAAAACATCGGGGCGGCCACAATCCTATTACATATTCACAAAGCCCGAATAACTACACTGAAGGATGTAGGAATTTAATTTTTTTTGTTTTTAAGTAATTACCTTACAAATACATTGCGGTAATATATTGCTTTCTGAATTCGTAAAGTACCTACTAACGTAGTCCAGTGTTCACTAATTAAACTTAAAGAATTGGACATGGAACACATTGAGGCACCACTAAATCCATATATCTACTGATTGAATGATGTGATGTGATGTGATATTTCCATGCCAGAAGGGCAACTAAACTTTTATTAAATATTTAGNTTTAGACTCATTGAATACGAAATAGCTCTTTAATTCTATTCTATTGTTACATTTTTTTTAACAGGAATTCATATTTAATATGAGGCAGGGAAATTATTAGAAAATGTTTTACCAATTTTAAATTCAACAATGAAATTTATAAAACTTAAGGTACATTTCTTTTTGTTTATCAAAAAATAAGTCTTACATTATTTTATTTATTTTACAGCATATTTTAGGAAAAATAAAGTCGTTAGTGCTAAAATAACTGACTTAAAAAAAATTTTCAATCTTAAAATTATGATTACCAAACCTGTACCTAGAGACGATAGAGGTTAACATGGAATCAGTGAATTAGATGAAAACTTTACATAAATCAACGGAATTACTATTACCAAAAGTTTTAAAAACGTATACATACCTACTATCAGGTAATAAATTAAAATAAAATGCGTTTCACCAATATTCTGTAAAAATGACAGTAAAATCTGTTACACTTAATGTTAAATTAGCAGGAAGTACAAAGGAAAAAGTATATTCAATGATATCAAAATCATTTCAGTAAAAGAAACAATGGATATCTATAAATTGCTAACTGCAAATTGTTATATCAATTGTGCAATAGAAAATATTTTTTATGATTGCCTAGAACGAGGCACTTTGTGTTTTATTAAAATCACAAAATCTGAAAAGTCCATTTGATGGTTTCAGAAATATACAAACACTTAATTACTAATAGTAATCATTATATGTATTAACAAGTGAACGTTATAACGTTTGATACATTTTATCCTTATCTATTATTTATTAAAGAAGAGGAACGAAACATGTATTATATGAAAGGTACTGTGCTGTAGATGTACAGGAAGTAAAAATAATTTATGTATGTTGCCGCAAAGGGAAGTAAAAAAGTAAAAGAATGTGTTTTATCGGCCGGAAATGAAGCCTGAGGTTACAAGCGCAAAATGCATACTATTATATTTGAAAGCAATTTCGAACTGATAAAAAATTCACAACATGATTTTATAAAACTGATCAAACAGAGTATTAGAATTATTTTGTTTAATTAACGTTGTTTTATTGTACCCATATCAAGACAGACAGACGCAAATTTAACTGGCTTTAATTAATAATAATCAACAATTTCGAAAATGCTTCAAAGCTACTACTACTGTCGATTGATTTTATCTATCGTAGTATCACATGAAATGTAAAATGAATCATAATAATCTCGATGAGGTAGATGGCTGATCGATAAATTAATTGATTCTGTATCAAAATCCGAATATTTTGGATTTCCACTAACTGAAAATGGTATGAAAAATCATTACAAGAACAGGACTGAATCCACCCGGAACATCTGTAAACCTATCAGAAAGTTTATAAAATTGAAAATGCGGTTAGAAAACAAAGTAACAACATAAAACAAGTTTTAGGGCGTATTAGCTTCTTTAAGAACAACAGTATTCTTTGCAGCTCCCATTGGAGCCAAAAGCAAACCTCACGTCCTCACAAATTTATAAACAACAGCAAACACTAGAACACTCACTAGTACCAAGACAGAAGCGGTTACAACTTTTGCGAAGGTGTTAAGACCGCTTCCCGTGGGATTAATGGGTCGCGACCGACTGTCGGTTCGGGAACGTTTCCTCTTACTTGCCAGACCCCTAGCGAGGGCCGGAAATGCCAAACTTTGCGTGAATGTCAACTTATGAATACTTTCACTAAGCGAATAGGGTCCTACACTTCCACGTGCGGCAGCCTTCAAAAGAGCATATTCCAAATCTAACGCGTCGAATAATGAGTATCTGGTCGTGATGGCTGATGGCCTTCGTTCGGGTTCGCAATTATCACTAGTCCTTCGAGATATCACTCCAGATATGGCTGCCGCTGCGACTGACGTGAGAGACGACGCGCTTGATGATGTCGAAGCGGAGACACCGTTATTGCCGCGAGTTGCTTCGCAAACGTCTTCCACTGACGTGTGTTCAGGAGACGATAGGGGATGCAGGTGGGGATATTTGGCATGGTAAGGATGAAGGAAACCAGTACTAGGCCGACGAAAACTAGGAGTTGGTGAAGCTGTTGCTGAATTCGAACCACATATGAGTGGTAACGGAGAAACCTGAAAGAATAATGTTATCATTGCTTGTAATTGATTCGTATATGATAAAAAATGATACTTCATACTCATTATTTTCTTGATGGTATAAATAATAATAGCGATTATTGAGACAATAGCGCAAGCATGCAAATTTTCTTCATTTATGGGGTAAATGCGCGTGGACCTTTTTGAAGTGAAACTTCTTTACGCACGGTAGGGTAAATTCATTTCATGCGAGTTGGTATGTAACGAAATCATGCAACGCATTTCTCCCGCTGTCTGTCCCTATGTATGCTTAGATCTTTAAAACTACGCAACGGATTTTAATGCGTTTCTTTTTAATAGATAGAGTAATTCAAGAGGAAGGTTTATGTGTATAATACATGCATAATATAGTAGAGAAACACTGATAATTTTAGAGGTTTCTAATGTGATGTCGTAAATAAACACATTTTTTGTGCTTACATTGCAAACGCTGGCTAAACCCTACCAGATAGAACAAAATAATATACTACAGTATTGTACACCTTAAAAAGGTCTACAAAAAAGTCCGTGATGGTATATGTCTATCTCTTAGGGATAACCCACAATAACCATTTTTTATCCTTTACTTTTTACGAGAAATAATGGCTTATTTATGAAGCGATTTTAAGCAATACAGCATTAATCCTTATCCAATTAAGTACCTTTAAATACATTGTGCATTTAATATAGATCAATATGGCCCTTTACAGCATGTAATTTAAATGAATATTTTCGAAGGTATTACAGACTAAAAATGCAGACACATGGCGGTTGCGGCGGTACCGGCCGGTTTGTATTGTCTAATGACAAAAAAGCTGTGATTGTTGTATATAACGACATTCTATAGTGTATTAACTATCAGCATTGCACCCGTGCAAAGCATAGTGTACAAGTAATACCATTAAACCAATTGCTTAACCCCTATCCCGGTATGTTTGTGTATTTGAAGAAGTTTCACTTCAGCAGCGTTTTGTAGAATTACACGTTGTATTTCTTTTTTTAAATTCTGGCAGTTGTTTCACTTGAAATTTGATACTATTTAGTTTTTGGATTTTGAAGAAAAAATTATTTCTTTCAGTTTTCTAAACTGACTGATCATTTATAGAATATTTCCATCGAAAAAGGTAGATATTTCAAAATTTTACAAGAAATAATTTTCATATAACTGTTACGTGTAACTTTTAATTCATTTCACTTGACTTTTGTTTTACTGATGATCACGATTATTTACGAACACACACTTTCGATTAAATGCAGTTTTAACTACCGAAACGTTTGGTATGTCCATCGGGCTAACTTGATTTACAAAATCAGCCACTTTTTATGCATATGTAGTTGACAATTTCCTGAAACTAGTCCATTTAGTAAACAAAGCAGGCGTGGGCGTAGGTATGTGTACTTACGTATTTATGCAGTGGCGGTAATTAGCGGCCGAGTTTGCGGACTGCTGTATGATAAATATGAAGCGGGGAAGGTTGTGCTAAACCAACCCACTTTAATAATATTGAGCATAGAATTTTGATTGTAGAAAATAATTCAAGCACAAACCAATCCATAAGTAACATAATATGTAAGCGAGAGCTTTTCTATTAAAAGTGGAGTCACGTAGATAGAAAATGCTTCCGAAAGAAAAAGATTTGACGGGTATTGTAGTTGTAATTTTTTATAATAAGTAATAAATTTCATTTCTAATTAACCTTAATGCACATGCTAATTTCATTTTAAAAGTTCAGTTCAATGTCCTGCGTTCAAAGCGACAAAAAATTATGTGCAGTCAAATGATGATAGTAAAAGGTACAAAAACTATCTACTCTTTCGCAAACCGTATAATAAGCTGTGCAATATATAGCAAAAATTACAGCATTACAGAGCTAATTCTTCATTCTTTTTCCGAGATGAACTTTCTTACTTTTAAATGTTAGCTGCTAAAAAGCTCATGTCAAAATTAAATCACTGAAAAACTTTTCCAAAACGATCACCTTTACGTAGTATATAGGTAGGTACTGTTCAATAACACGAAACAACAACTAATACGGTAACAACATCAAACACTAAAGTCTTTGCAACGATTGAAGTTTTTCACTGACGTACCTACATGTACTATGCCCTGAATCACAAAAACATCCATATAATTAATACCGATTCAGAATTGTGGTTAGGGAAGTTGCATATGCATGTAGCGTATATAGAATTAAAATTTTCTGTATTCTACGTTCATTAATCAAGAGTACAGGCCAATTGGTGAAACGACTAAAACGTGCGCCATAAAACTACATGTATTTTTGGGAAATCAGTTGTTGAGAGGATCTCTGATAACTCCCCGAGATATAAATGTTCAGTCTCTCAGAGTCTCTGAAAGCGAGACTCGAGTCTCCGTCTCTAATCGAGTCTCTCTGGTGTCGCTGAGAGAGACTGTCAAAAAAAACTGTTTAGCGTCTCTGAACGAGAGACTCGAGTCGCTCATAGAGAGATCCTCATTTCGTATCTGGTCTCTGAACGAGAGACTCGAATCTCTGAATCAACAATTTTATCGTTCGAGTCTCTCATACAGAGACTGTGAGAGATCGCTAAAAACTAGGCAATAACTGAGAGACTGAAAATTTACGTCTAGGGTCATAAATGGAATTTGAAATTAGAAAAATAATATTCATTAACCAATACGGATTTCGTAATTTTTATAGTAGAATATTCTTTACATGATATATATTAAATTAAAGAAAATATTAGCTGAATATTTTAACGGCTTTTAAACTGTTTTTCGATTACTAATTACATGAGACGTGAAGAGACAAATGAATGTTTATAAGCACGTTTATTGTGATTAATAAAGCACAGTGATAATTTAATTTTCGTCAGTTATTCAACATCATTTGTTGCAAAGACTTTACCTGATTTGAGTCAATTCCTGAGTCGTGTAGGTGTGAATTTTCACACAATGTTGACCGACCTGAGGAAACATCGTCTTGACAATCAGGAAATATGAAGCTTTGACCGTCTGCCTCTCCGCGAGGTGACTCTGAACTCGGCCAAACCTACAAAAATTGGCATTTAAAATTTTTTAAGATGCAGTTAAACTGCTCCTCATATCTTGACTCTTATCAAAAAAAATAAATAATTTGGAATAAATTCGTAGGTGCCAGAAGTATCTTACTAAGCCAGCAACATATGTTAACGAATTACTAAGTTAATTTACAAAACTAATGAAACAAAAACATTGCAGTGAAAACAATTTAAAAAATGTACACAACTTTGAAATTACATTTATATTAATATATTTATTTAGCCGGCAGTAATGTAAAATTAATTACTTATGTATTTATTTAAACAATGTTCCATTACAATATTCTGTAAAAGTACAACTAAGTATGAAAATTTTGCTTATCTTAGTTACTGTTACTGATGAGTTAGTTGGTGGTCGCAATAAACAAGAGCTATTTAACTGATAAAGCAGTGATTGAAATATTTTTAACTGATTCATCAGTTATTTAGTTATTTTGTTCTGATTTAGTTAGTTACTTAATTACCTAATTCACTATTCTATTAGTAAAGTTTGTTTAAATGTCTGTATCTGATTGAAAACCACATTGGAATTCTTCTCGACCTTAGTTGCGGCTAAGAAAGCATTATTATACTTGAAAACATAATACTTTTTTTATCATTTCAGCTTCTAGTTGAAAAGTATGTGATTTAATTTTAAAACTTATTTGTTCGAAGTGGACGTCGTTCGTACACGACGTCATTATCAGGGGTGCTAATACTATTTGCGGAAACTGAGGTGGAAACGTGTGCGTCTTAGATATGTAAGATGTACCTACCGTATTAAGCCACTTTCACACAATGCGGTAACGACACGATTTACTGCACGCGATTTGTCGTATCGTATCGGAACGCCGCTTTTACACTATGCGACCGAATATTGTTTCGACAACGTTCCCAGTTGAAATGCGAACCTATCTATCCTCCCAGAGTTATCTGGTTTAGTTGTATGTACTTATCTAATGTAATTCTATTAAATCGACTATTGTAATTGAATGTTTTTTCTTTGAGAAAGACATTTTAATGGCTGCAAGTCGCAGTTAGACCTACTAACATATCATACACGTGCAGCGGAAATGAGTATCGGCAACTATGGACAACGATACGTTGGCGCGACACACATGTGTGAAAGGGTAGATTTAATCCTGTAGTATTTTTATCGCACGATTTGTTGCGGAATGTATTTGCGACATTTTTTACTGCAACGATTTTAATATCCGATCGCATCACTGTGAAAGCGTTCGCTTTAAATGCATTTATTTTGGATATACTTTTGTGTCATTGTCATTTACTGCATGCAGTAAACCGTGTCGTTATCGCATTGTGTGAAAGTGGCCTTACAGTAGATTTCGCGAAAACGTTTTCCATCTACTTTCATGTATGAGATCGTATCGATTACAAAGAGCAACACACGGTTTTTGATGACTCCATAATTCTCATCCCATAAAATTTTGATAGCCAGACTAAGTACGAGCGAACAACGTCCACTTCGCAGTTATTAGCATTAGAGGTTGTTGAAATCACCGTACATGTACAGACACAAAAGCTACAAAGTTTCACCTTTGCGGTGCGAAATTTTGAATTCAATTTTATCTGATTTTATTTGAAATAGCATAAACATGAAGCAAAAATTAACAACTAATGCAGCTTACCTTTGGAATTATTTTGATGAATTTATAAACATATTAAAATGCTAAAATGCATACCATTTGTTGGGCATCAAGCAATAAGCACTAAAATCTGTTTATCTCATTCTTAATTTAAGTTTAAGTGATATGTAGATACCTATTTAATTAAGCATAAAAAATATCTGTCTGTTAAAATTATATCAAAATTAGGTACTAAAAATCATTTGTTGGTTTTTGCAAAGGTTTTCAAATAAATGGAAATACATAAATAATAAAAAAAAATTTTAAAAGTTAAACTAAAATTAAATACTTATGAATATTGGTGCGTAAAGCCAAAGGTTTCGTGTTCGAGTCCCGGCGAGGGTGTGACAACAGCAACAATTTTTTCTCATTAACTTGAGGTGATTTATAGTGAATAAAAATTAAAAATGAATTTTCTCACAAATATTTAAAATGAAATAATAAACGTGGTAGACTTGATAAATTATTCGCTAAACTGTTTACAAACCAATCTAATCTTACCTTTAGCTTTTCCAAAAATCGTTTAAAAGCATTTATCTTCAACTTACTTGTAGTAATGGCAACGAACAATGTGGGGTCGAAGGTTTTCCTTCTTCGCAAGATACTTCATCTTGTCCTCTTTCATTTTGTGAGTCCAAATTATTGTTGTTTGATCGAACACTAGACCAGAGTCGTTTCAGTTTCAATTCTTTTAAAGGTTTCTGTAAAAGCACGATAAACAAATTAACGAGTGACGTTGATGAATTAACCATCTCCGTTAAATGTGGTTAACGCTAAGCTAAATTTTGACTTCGATTTATTTGTTTTAAGCGAAACGTTTATTTTGTAGGCAATTAAAATTCACGCTTCGGTAAATTTATTACTTCCGCAGGAAACATTTTGACATTTTATACACATACAGAAACTTTATTTACTGCTTTTAAGGAACTGAAGTGAAACGTTGATCATGCATTTGTTTTGATCAAATTTTTTAAGTGACTGTGAAAATATTTTTTAGTAGAACCTTAAAATAGATTGACATGTTAAAAAAAGTCCCTAATTTATTTTTAGTCCCTTAATGTATCGTTACAAGCAAATATATATTTTCTGTATTCACATGGCAGTCTTTATTGAGGATACTTTTATCCTGAAATCCTTTTTCATATAAAGGTCTAGAGAAAGCTCAAACAGACCCAACCCCAGGTAAGGAACAAAAAGTTTTAAGATATCTCTAGAGATTTTGAAGTTTCGGTTAAACCTTCCACCATGTTTTATTTCAGATTTAGAACTAACAATTGAATTATTGTGACCGTAATACATTTACTTAGATCATCACATTAACTTGAATGAATCTGAGTAGTCAGTAAGAGAAAATTTATATTTTTCTGTTTGTATGTAATTATCAAGAAACAAATATCTCAGGAGGCACCTCGACGTTGCCGAAAGCTGATGCCATTAATCATTACATTTCTAGCCAACAGCTGCAAGACGAAAACGAATTTACGGTAAGTTTCCGTAAGTGTCCATGAATATTTCAATACAGTATCAATGAGTGACTAACATCCGACAGGACAGAATCGATGAAATACCTTTGACATAAAAAAAGCGTGAAAGAAGTAAACAATGTTATGAATAACCGTTTGTTAGATAAATAACTGCACATTAGGGTGGTCGTTAAAAATGAAATTCTTTCGGACGCCCAAAAAAATCCTCCCTTTTGACGAAAAACTACGGTAAAAATTTTGCTTTTTGATTTTTAACAAAAAGAACACGTGCCGACGGCCAATTGAAGTTCACTTTTCNTATGAGGCAGGGAAATTATTAGAAAATGTTTTACCAATTTTAAATTCAACAATGAAATTTATAAAACTTAAGGTACATTTCTTTTTGTTTATCAAAAAATAAGTCTTACATTATTTTATTTATTTTACAGTAGCAATAAGAAGTCACGGCGAATGTACGTCAGGACTAAAGTCAACTTTCCTTACTAATAATTGTAATATGTAAGATAAACTGTACCGTATGTGTTGCTGTACCTATGTTTTATATGAAATAGAGAAAACACAGATAGGATCCAGAATAAATTATTCAGTTGCCCAGTACCAGAAAAATATCGTTAGATTGTTATTGATTAAAATTGAAAAACACTGAAAACAGGAGGTATCACAGAATTTCAAAATGGTCAAGTATCATAGGAGCTCATATTCCTTCAGCATGAAACATATAGGATAATTTCAAAATATTATATTCACGGAACCAAAGATGTGCTTTAGTTTCTAATTTAAGTGCCTCCCCTAACCTAAATATTAATGTCTATTATTCAGGTTATTTTTGAAACATTTTCCCTATATTACAAATACTAAATGCAAACTACTTGAAACAGGAATTGTTTAATTGTATTTATGTAAGTAAATACGATAGAATATTTATCCTCTACTAGCATCATTACTAAGACATGTAGAAACACATTTTCGATATACTTTTTGGCAGAAAACTTCCAAAATTTCTGTAGGACATTGAAATTTTAATACCTATATATCTTAATCTTAAAACCAGGCATGCCAAAGTAATACGTATTATCCTTATTTTCAGGGTAGGATATTTCAAAAATAGTGGAGTGTTGGATCTATGCTGTGGACGTATTTTAATTCAGGGTCAAAAGATACCTCGAAAAAGACTGAGCTTTGAGATTACGATATTGTCAACAGCGTCAAAAATTACTGGTTTATTCTTTTTCTTCCTTCTCAATCCCTAATGTTCTAGGCTTGCGATATACATACATATGTATGCTTCTAGCTATCTGACTAACATTATCTAAATAACATTTTTCTGGACTCTCCTTATCCCCCAACGTTTATGTACGACCCTGCTTCGAAATATTTAATAAGAATTGCAGCTTATAAATCAATAGTACTGCATATTTACTAAATTCACTTTATTGCGTAGTTTTTTTACATTTTCTTTTTCGATTCCCTTTTTTAGGCTTCACTTTACTGGCGTAATCATCTACTTGTCTCGTTACTCCCAATTTTAAAACCTTCTTTGCAGCTTTAAACTCGGCAGTTTTTTCCAAATCGATATCCGTTTCATCTTCTACTTTAGTTTTCGTTTTTTTCTTTGGACTTTTATATTCCGCAAGTTTTAATGTTCCCGACGCTTTCATCACTAAATATTTCTTGGTTTCTTTAGCGGCTTTCGCAATTACTTTTTTAGTACTCGTTAAGTCTACGCATGGCATTGTTTTTTGCATTTTTTCTGTTAACTCTTTAGCTTCCTCGGCTAAAGGATATAACATTTTAATTTCTTTTTGGTCCTTTTTCTGCATTTTTTTTGATTTCTTAATTCCTTTAAAAAAAATTTATGTTGTCATTGTCAAACATGAAATGATTACTTGGTACAAATACAAATCAGATTTAGGAAGGCGTTGGATTTGAACTTAATTATTTAACTCGAATGAAACTTTTAGTAATTTAATTATATTAAAAACTATTCTCTCGTTTTCTCACTTCACAGGAGTTGTCTAATTTGTAATAAATAATCCATTGATGTAGGATCTGTAACTACTTTAAATGACTGCAGACCATAACCGCATAACATTCAATAATTCAAACAATAATTTGAAACATTCGTTTTTTTCTTCTATTATTAAAAAAACAATTTTATGCTGCGCGTCTAACGACTCCTTTTACTGGTACCCGGCCCTTGAGAAGCTTGTGTCTTGTCGGTGTTTGTACTTTTACATGTTTTGTTAGATTTCTTTTTTTGTTTAAGTTCTCTTTTATATTCATCCGCAGGATTTGGGTTTACTTTTGTCCTAATATATTGTTTCGTGTCCTTCGCAGCCTTCATAATAACTTCTTGCGTATCTTCATAAGCAACGCAAGGTAACGTTTCTTGTAAATTAAAAGTTAAATTTTCCGCTTCCTCTGCCAAAGGACATATCTTTTCGAAATCTTCTTTACGAATTTTTTTTGCCATTTGTAACGAAACTAAGTCTTTTTATCATACATAATAGTATATTTGGAAAAATAATGTCAAATTTTGGTTGTTTTTGAAATAAATAGGTTAGAAACTTGTGACGCCGTTGTCAAACATTTAATTCCAATTTTTATTACTCTCACTGCTAATCACTATTGATCAGCGATCAGCACATGCTGTCGTATTTTACTCATTATGTTTATTCTGCATTAGGGGTTACTTTAGCTGCTAGCGGGTATATGTGGGGACCAATGGACGGGTGGGGAGTATGAAAAACTTCCTCGAAGGGGGGTGTCGCGTAAACTATACAAATTGATTTTTCTGAATGCTTCGTAAAATTTTGCTGTTTCTAGTACATACTTAACATCTCAAGGGGAGAGGGGAGTGGTTAAGTATAGTTTTTTATGCCCCCCTCATCTCCCTCTTTTCCTTTCTACACCCCGTAAGCGTACGATATTTGTACATTAAAAAGATGGTTTCTATCTGCAGCAAAATGTAAGCAATCTAAGCAGAAACAGAAAAATTGAAGTTGTAACTAAACGTGTATGAGCAATTTTAAGCAGTTAAATGCTAATGCGTCCTTTTAGTCGTTTAGACTCATTGAATACGAAATAGCTCTTTAATTCTATTCTATTGTTACATTTTTTTTAACAGGAATTCATATTTAATATGAGGCAGGGAAATTATTAGAAAATGTTTTACCAATTTTAAATTCAACAATGAAATTTATAAAACTTAAGGTACATTTCTTTTTGTTTATCAAAAAATAAGTCTTACATTATTTTATTTATTTTACAGTAGCAATAAGAAGTCACGGCGAATGTACGTCAGGACTAAAGTCAACTTTCCTTACTAATAATTGTAATATGTAAGATAAACTGTACCGTATGTGTTGCTGTACCTATGTTTTATATGAAATAGAGAAAACACAGATAGGATCCAGAATAAATTATTCAGTTGCCCAGTACCAGAAAAATATCGTTAGATTGTTATTGATTAAAATTGAAAAACACTGAAAACAGGAGGTATCACAGAATTTCAAAATGGTCAAGTATCATAGGAGCTCATATTCCTTCAGCATGAAACATATAGGATAATTTCAAAATATTATATTCACGGAACCAAAGATGTGCTTTAGTTTCTAATTTAAGTGCCTCCCCTAACCTAAATATTAATGTCTATTATTCAGGTTATTTTTGAAACATTTTCCTATATTACAAATACTAAATGCAAACTACTTGAAACAGGAATTGTTTTCATATTTTGCTAAAATGCTTAAAAACGACTATTGCTCTTGAATATTGTCAGCCAGTATAAATATCTTGGATTAATAAAGTAATTTTACGATACGTCAGTTTTTGAATGTTCTAGCAGCAAAATTCATATATTTAATAAGCCGAACCAGAAACGACATCGATCGGATTCGATGATAAATAAGGGACAAGGTTATTAAAGCCATGACAATAAAAGCACAAAATGAGCTGTTTAAGCTTGTAAAGGGTTTTCCCGGTTTCCACAATAATTGATGTCACACATACTTTATTACTGCGTTTAGTAATCGTAAGTTTACAAACCCTTTGTTATTTAGTACATAATATCATCTTTCTAGTCTATTAGTTTGTGTTATTCAATTTACAAATTAAAAGAAAACTAACACAAAAATCGGTTATGTGAAAAATATTCATATAGCTTATAAGCTTGTTAATGATGAGAAAGGCAAGACAAAGACCAAGACTGACACAATCTTGGTATTGGCCTAGGTCTCTTTTATTCGGCCTTGGTCTTGCTTTTGCTAGCAAACTGAAAATTTTATATACAAAGTTTGTTCCACGAAAATAATATATTAAAGTTGCTTCAAAAGATTTAACTTATAAATCCACCAGAAGTAATTCGTTTAGTCTTGCGTATTTGGTTTTCGTCTTGCATAGTCGGTCTTGGCTTTAGTCTTGATTTTATTGGTTCATTCCTAGTCTTAATAATATAGAGACAGACAGAGACCAAATCCAATTTTACTAATCATTAGAGATGTACTACAGATGGCGTTTACCGCGCCATTTATGGTATTTTATAAAACGTGCTGTTAAGCAGGTAAAATTGGTCTGTGTTCTGTCGAAACTGTCTGCGATGCGCTGATGAGATCCAACAAGATAGAAATCATGATCCGCGTCTGCCAGTTTCGACAGAACACAGACCACTTCGAATTATTTTATTAATCATTAGAGCTTGTAAAAAATTTTATTAATGGTTTATTACTGATTCAAAAAGGTACAAATTTGGAAGAACACGAAATAATAATTAATCGAATATAATCAAATATTGCATAATGACTAGTCAAACCGAAACAAATAAAGAAATATGTAAAAGTTGTTTTGTGCTTAACTTTTTCTAGAAACTTGCTGAATGTACCTTGTGTTTTCTTTGATACTTTAATGGCATTTTCAAGTTTTGCTCAGTAGTTGTCCTGCAGTGTTTGTGCTTTTCTTAAAAACTGTCACATTACTAACGTAATCGATAACTATGGATCACTTAATCGTTGCTTTCTCGTTTTAATATATTGTCAAAGTTTCGTTACGACTTTAATCTTGTTATGATTTCCTTGCCATCTTTAAGACCTATCGAATCTGTAAAAAGCTCCATTTATCTCAGTCAAAACAAAGAATTAAGCTTTTCAGTCGATATCACATTACTTGTTGCATATCCTCCACGGTATAAATAATGTAAAATTATCGCAATGAAGGACTTGATTCGACGAAGGAGACGAAGAATATTAATATTCTAGCTTAAGTTTCTTTTACATTTAGATATAGGAACTTAACAAGAATACACATATTCAATAAACAATAGTAATTATATGATTATGTTTAGGCAGGGCGGATGAACGGGGTGCTAAAGTCAAAAGGCGCTAGAAAGTTTTGTTGACAGAATTTTTGAAACGATATTTGGGAACGCTACGTAAATTTGCTTTGAAAAATTGTAACACTTCAGGATTATTCATACCCTATTGCTAAAGCACTGTATATTTTTAACGACCTAAAAATTTATTTTTATACTCATACAGCCGCTCCGTGATGTGAAAATTGCCACAGTTTGTTATTCCGGATTTAAGCCTCTTTTTGTTTATTTGTTATGCATTAAGATGAAGCAAATTGGTCAATAAGTACGTGATTCATGGCACATTTAGTAACTTAAGTAACGGAACAAAATAAGTTGTTGAGCAATGAATAATCTCAACACTGTAGTAAAGTTCAAAGATATTTTAATTTTAGTAAAGGAGGGCGAAGTTTAAAGATGTCTTATCTTATGAATTAAGAGAGCTAATTCGTAGGTATTTATTCCAGGGCGAAAGACCACAGAAACGAAAATGATGAATTCGGAGATGACCTACATAGTTACAGATAGAAATAGGGTCATAAACCACTGGGGAACGCTTTTATTCTCTCCCTCTGTATAAAACGGTTATTTTTAGTTCGTAATTTAGAAGATTAGAAAAAAATGAACAGCCTCTATTAAAAAACATTACCCGCAATATATAAACGTGGCATGCAGTTGCGTCACAAGAAAAGTGAGGTTGCCACAAATACTTTAAAGGAAAATGGATCACATTTCGAAAAAGCTTATGAAATAAGTCTAAATTGGTATTACCACCCAAGAAAATTTAAAAAAGGAGCGAAGACGGCAGATCCAGCATTCTTGTTAGTACTGGATAAATATTTCACTTCAGCGTTACAAATTCTCCTCAATGAATTATTATTATTTTAGTAGTTGTTAAACAATTTCGTTTAAATGTTTTTCTAATTTTTCCACTTAAGAAGGTCATGGTCTAATTCAGTGTTCGTATCTTCCCTTTTTAACAATAAATGAAGAAGCTCAGCTAATGATAATGAAAACTTTTAATATTTATTAACTCCAAAATCAAATCAACGTTTCGACTTCAATTGTGGACATTTTCAGGCTAGGTCTTATTGGTAAACGTGGTCGTTTCCACGTGCAATTTTAAACTGTCATTGTACATTTAAAATTTTGTTATTACAACCTATTCTCGTTTTTATTCATTTTAATTATTTATTTTTTTATCATTACCGTTACAATGTACTCTTCAGTACTTGTTTCTGTATAACTTAGAAACTTACCTTGAAAAATCCCAAAATTTAGAGCGAAATGTTGGTTTGGTTTTGGAATAATAACGAACGTTTTCATTCTAATCCTGCATACCAATAGCAGGTTTATGATATTTCTATTGTTAACACATTTGAAATCACCACAAAAGAAATTTCAAAAACTATTATCTTGCAATTTCGAAATATCACTTCTTATGAGCATATCAAATTGGAAAATTCATCCCATGAACACCAGCTGCCATCTACCGAAACACTTCCCAATTGCTATATTAAGCATTACTCTACGACAGCATCAAATTTTAGCTTAATATGCCCTTATTACAAAAAGGTTCACAAGAGATTCTTTAAGGATTCGCTTTTAGCTTTTTAGACATTCGATGCTAGAGATGCGTCTTCAAGCTTTAGTTGTACATATCTAGGTACCATGCTGCATTCATTCGACTACGAATTTACTTACATTATGTCTATAACATGCGAAGTAGGAAACCCAGTAAGTTTAATAAAACCTACCACCTAAAATAAGGAGAGAGCGCAGGTAATGCATATTTCATTAGAGTGTGGAGATTCTTTGTGTGAACACGATGAGGAGGTGAAAAGAAAGTGGAATCAAGCAATCTCGTACGAACGTCAGTACATCTGCAAATAGAGGTCGAGGCACAAAGGAACAAGGCAGCAAAATTAGAACCCATCGAAAATTGAAGCCAGTATTTCACCACTTGAAGACGCGAAGAAAGAAGAAGGAGTGTTATGAATAATATGTAGGCACTGGACTGTCAGTACAAGTAAGGCATAATTTGAACGAAGTCAAGTGGCGTGTTGCACGCAATAATAAAGGCCGTAAATAATTTATCAAGTTAAGAAAAAAAGACATTCAGTTTTCAGTCTGGATATATATACCTTCCTATTCAATTTTGAAAATATAAATGAAGACGACACAAGGAACACTAAAAGGTTTCGGTAAGTTTCGGCATTTGGGTAACGTAATAGAATAATAAATACCTATTACAATAACCGTAACGGATTATGCTATAGGGTTGTTCGGAAAGTCATTTCGTTTTTTCCCGACAGAGGATTTAATTGTATTCTTTTACACCCAACTTCACATTTAAGCCGTATAATTTTTATATGCTTTGAGAGCTCATATAGCAAGGCTTGTGTGTGAAAAATTCCAATTAATTCTACGCAGTAGTTTTTGGTTGG